>NC_046157.1:96973924-97173924 GCF_011064425.1 Rattus rattus | reverse complement strand
ATGGAAACTTATTTTAAGTTCAAGTAATCTTAAATGTAAACCTTGACTTAATATTCATTCTGGCTTCAATATAGGTTATAAAAGCCAGAAAGAGAAGATTCTACAACAAACCAGATGAGTAATGGAGGTAGGCTCAAGTAGGTCCAATGTAATAAAAGGATATGCATACTTGGTAGGAGAATGAATAGTTGAAGTTTGGTGATAGGGTCATGCAAAGAAGAATGACATACCAAGTGGATGTCCAATTTCTAACTTGGAAAAGTTTGCTTGCTGTCGTCATAGTAGTCATTCTATTTCCGTGTGTGTGTGTGTGTGTGTGTGTGTGTGTGTGTGTGGTGTTTTCATTTGTCGTCATGAGTAGAGGTGGCTGTAAGGATTCTATTGGAAACATTAACATACAATCTACATATCTGTGTTCAGAAGACCTAAGGGATTCACTGCCGTTGATGTTGTTTTTAATCCTCTTACCAGAGCTTTCGAAATCTTGACTGAGATGAAAGAAATCAAGTGTCAGGCTTTATTTTTCTACCCATGACAGCTTAACTACTATTCCTCTAACATTTATTCGTTAAAAATTGGAGTAGATAAAAATGGATATACCAAGCTAAGGAATCATTTTAAGTTGCAAATTGCTGTGCTTTGGAGTTGAGTGAGAATCAAGAGCAGTTCTTTCAGACTCTCTAGACACTTTGAGCACTGTTATTTACAAGTATTTGAGGAAAGACAAATGACTTCTCTAGAGAGATCCTGCAGGGAAAGTAGATAATTTTGTGTACTCTCATTGCTACCTAATGCTTAACACTCTCTTCTGTGAAAAAACAACCATGACTGGGAGGAGTGGGAGTTAGAGGCTTTCCTAAGTTGACGGTGGATATACATTCCATTCATCATTGAAAAGTCAGGGTAAATGAGGATGCTACATGCACACATGTGTACTTATGCACACACATACATACATTCACTGATACATGCACACATGCACACACCCACTTGCATGTGCATACATACAAACACACACACATTCTCTTCTCATTCTCATCTCTATGTGCTTGCCTTCCTTCCTTCCTTCCTTCCTTCCTCCCTCCCTCCCTCCCTCCCTCCCTCCCTCCCACCCCTCCCTCCCTCCCCTCCCCTCCCTCTCTCTCTCTTTCTTTCTTGGCCATCCTAATAGGCAGTGCCAAGAGGAATTTGCAACTTCCTAGAATTGCATATTTCATCTGAACCAGTAAGAAAATGAGATACTTTGAGAGGAAGTAGTAATAGCAAACAGTAAGCATCATTTCTGCCATCTATGTCTCCTCAAATCCTGGAAGGGGATGCGATCTTTCGTGGGTCGTGTAGAACTGAGGGCAAGAATGCCATTTTGCTTTCAAAGGAGCATGGCATGTTGTGTAATTGTTACCAGTCAGTGGGGATACCTACATTGCTCTTAAGCGGGTTGCCACTTTACACTGTTTCTGAGGCTTTGCGATTTGTAGTGAAGGAGCTTTATTTAGACCACAATCTCTAGTTAAGCTTTATTTGTGCTCTGAGGATATAACTTTCTAAAGCTCGTGATCATACACTGGAGTCTGTTGTGTAAAATGAGTATTAGGTTGAATGGATTTTGGATAGGTTCCATCTATTGTGATAAGAGACCTAAACACATTTCCCCCAAATGTCCAATTAAGTCCCCTCACTTTGATTAAAGCAATTGCACCTTCTCTAACAGATTTCTTTTTAAAATATATACCACTGAAGCATCTTAGTAGCACATTAACACATGGGCATAGTTAATGCAATCACTTTTTTATCAGTTTATCACGTTCCAAAAATTGGATGAAATGAATAGAATTTTAAATTATCAAATAAATATATAAATGTGTATATGAAGTTTAATATGAGTACTAGGTTTGCTGTATGTCTCTGTCAGTTTGACCACTGTAAAAAAAATAACACGTGACTGAGTAGCTTTAATAACAAATACTTATCTAATAATTTAAGGTATGGAAAGCCTGTACTCAAAGGGGCAAAACATACAGTGAGAGTTATCTCCTGATTTGCAGATGCTGATGTTATGCTGTGACTATGGCACAAAGCAGAGTCAAGACAAACTCTATCTTTTCTTTAAAGGATGCTAATGTCTTTGATGAGGCCCCCATCCTCATAGTCTTAGTCACCTCAGGATCTACCTACTAAATCCCTATCACATTGGGGTTTAGGATACCAACACACAAATGTTACAGTTTGACCCAATCAGTTCAGACCAGTGAGAGTAAGAAGGACAGAAATGTGTATATGACAAATACAATGTTCAGGACTCTTACATGAAGTGGTGGTATATGATTCAATCTCATGAAAGGGATAGGGACAGAAAGATATGATATGTATTATCAGAAATTATACTTGAGTTAGGCATTGTCTTCATGGTTTTGTTATTTTTCTATTGGGTTAGTGGTAGTCTCCTAATACCATAAGAGATGTAGGCATATATAAGAAAAGAACCTATTTTCCTGCTAATGAGTGGCTGATTAACCTTGGTTTAACTTCCAAGACTATAGAATTAATATAACTAGTTAAATTTTTCCATCCAGCATACCCATCTTCCAAAATTCCAACCAGTTGCCTTCTGACCTCCAGGTTGTATTTCCATGCTGATATTCACACCTCTCCATGTGAATGAAGCACAAAACATTTTTGTCTGTGAGTCATCTAGAATAATACTATGAAAGAAAAACCTTTACATATGTGATTTCTAGTTTACAAGGTAATAAAGAGCCTTCACTAGAATATGTAACAAAGTCACATATATTTTGTTAAGAAAACTTAGTTCTAGAGGGGAAAAAATTCATAGGATCAAAATAGTGTATTTAGTTATCTGTGCACTTGTGCCAGGAAGTATTTGTGAACCCCTAAAGACCAAGGAGTTGAAACAGATGCTATTGCATTACAGTGTCTCATATTTTGCTTTTCCCTTCCCCATTTCTTCATGACAAAATTTTCATAGGATGCTCATAGATTATATTGAACTCATGCCTTACCTCCACTAGACTGTCACCTTTTCCGTGTAGAATAATATTTTATTCATCACAGATCCGCCCATATGTCATGGAAAGAAGCATATGGTCAGTAAGTACTTAGAGAATGGGTAAGTGTAGGAGTTAAATTGGTACCTTTTTAAGAAACACAAAGACAGTTGAGCCATCTCTCCACCTTCATTGAAGCAGGGCGAGGGGGAGACGACAGGGGGTTTATAGACAGGAAACTGGGAAAGGGGGATAACATTTGAATGTAAATAAAACTATCCAATAGTTAGAAGAAAAGAAAAGAAACACAAAGACCATTATTGAATGACAAATGCTGTGGACAGTCTTATTGTGTTTAACTCTAAGGCAATAGTTCTTAAACAAGAAAGTTTTTGTCTCCCAGAGAGTATTTGGAAATTTATGAAGACATTTTTGCTTGTCGCCATTGGAAAGGCTATTTTTGGCATCTAGTGGGGGAGAAACCACAGATGCTGTAGAACATCTTACTGTGCACAGAGCAGACCTCCACAGCAAACATATTTAAAATGTCTCAAATTATGCCAGAGGTCAATAATTTCAAGATCAAAAGCCATAGTCTGGGCCACACCAACAAATGACACTTCAATAAAAACCAAGCTCTACAAATCCAAATGACAATAGGTCTGCATTCTGTGATATCAAGTGGCATTCAAAAGTAAACAGTCCTTTAAAGAAACGGGAAGGTATGTTTGCAAAGCAGCATGCTGAGAGAAGTTTCTTGTGGAAATGTTGTTGTAAGTCTTGACTGATGACTTGGTGTCATCTATGACCCTGACACCTCTGTGAGACCCATGGAATGTACTGGCCAAGGGACATAGACCCTGAACCTGAAGAGTAAGAAATTCAATGCAAGTGATACATGTATGAAGACAGCATTATGACAAACGTGTAGCCATCAAGCCACATGGCAACATAGAGGCTTTTTGTGTTTTTGTTGTTGTTGTTGCTACAACTGGAATTTCAAAAATGGGGAGTTCAAAAAAGCCTTGTAAGAAAATCAGCCACTCTGGATACAGTTTCTGTATTCCATTGCTGACAAGAACTGATCCTTTTTGCTTCAGTATTGGAAATATTCTTTCAGCTTACATGGAAGTACCTGAGAGGAAGAAACGTTCTGTGAAAGTCATTTCAAACTCATTCAAAGTTAGCATGAAGGGAGGCACAGTAGACAAACAAGTAGAAACCCATGTCCCGCAGGCACGATATATCCTCTGCCATTCCTTACCAATCCTGTCTGTCGTAATAATCAAGACATTTCCTGGGTTGCTTGAAAATGGAAAATCTTGTATCCTCCAGAGCCAGTGCACAGTTAGTGCCTTGCAAGCTCCTCCTCCTTACTTCCCGTCAGGCCAAAATTTGTAAATAGGAGTCACTCTACTGTTTGATAAATCCTGAGTGTGACCAAAAGTTGGGATCTAAAGTCCAGTGGTCATTGACAACTGAAAAACACAAAAAACCTTCCATTAGCTTACATGTTGGGATGAACCAAGACAACTATCTAATAAATGACTTTTTTTGGTCATGCGAAGAACCTGAGGACTCTGGTGGAGAAGTAAGTTTTCACGATTTATCAGCAGCTGAGAGCCAGAGCAAGGAGCCGCACCTGTGAATGCGCTCTTTGGAATAATATACGTAGGCAAGAGTCTAGTGATTCTATTCAAGCTTCTGCTTGAAAATCGAGAAGAAAGACTAAAAGGAAGTAATTACTTAAAGGAGAAGAATCCGTTTCTTCCTGGAATGAGCACTCACACCAGGCATTCAGTCCCGGAACACACATACGTGGAACAAGGTACATGGTCTTAGATACAAATATGTGTTCACATAACTAACTTATTGCAGTTAAAGAATAACTGTGGAGAGTTAGGGCAATGGAAGATTCATGGGATAGAAATGCTTTAGACTGATAGAGATGCAATACTTGTGTATAAAGTTCTCCAAAAACAAATATTAAAATGGTCAAGAAGTCCCTGTTTTTCCAAGTACCACAAACATATATTTAATCCAAGTAAACCCAAAAATAATAATGTTGCAGTTAATTAGACTAATCAATGGTAGTTCTATTCTATATAGTATAAGTAAAAACACCTGTGACTTAATGATATTGTACCTATGGTAATATCTGTAAAAGTATATCATGGGGGCTGGGAAGATTGCTCAGTTTGTAAAATGTGTCTTAAGAAGCCTGAGTTGGATCTCTAGATCCCATATGAAAAGAGGCAGAAATGGTTGTGCATGACTATAAGACTAGACATGTTGAGTGTCAGGAGAGACAAGTGGATCTCTGGAGTTCTTAGTCAGCCATCCTGGTCAATCAGTGAGCACTGGGTTCAATGAGAGAGCCTATGTCCAAGATATGGTAGAGAGTGCTAGTGATGGTGGGAGATATCTGGTGTCTGCCTCTGCCTTTCCCATACACAAACACCCAAGGGCATATATAGCTTCACACAAATTCACACATATACATTCTCTCTCTCTCTCTCTCTCTCTCTCTCTCTCTCTCTCTCTCTCTCTCTCTCTCTCTTTCACACACACACACACACACACACATACACACACACACCACATAGCATGTACATACAAAGTATAGCACATGCAATTATAGACAATGATTATAGATAAATAATTTTTGAAAATGATAATACTATGAATTTGTGGATTTAATATTTATTAATACTATTTGGAAATGTATTATTTTCTTTTTATTCAAACAAAATTAACTATAAAATATGTCCTTTAAGAGGTATTCCAGAAAAGAGGATTGTTACAAAAGATGGTGACTTCATTCACGCCATTGACACTAAAGACTTTTTTGATTGAACAAAGAGTTAGAAGACAGAGATTTTAATGCCCCTGATTCTTAAGGTAGTCTATGTATGTGCATCTTAGTTTAAAAAAATTGAAATTTTGAAAAAAAAATCAGGATTAAAATACTAAACATAGATTATGACAAAATATAAAATAAAAATATTTTTCCAGAGAAATTTAGCATTATTCCATTTTAGGTGATTTAAGAATTAAATGTTAAAGATTATTAAGTTTGTAAAATGAAAAGCACTGTTGAAGAACGAAAAATATATTTCTATGAATTTGATGCATCCTCAGTTCACAGTGTTTATTAAATCTATAGGAGTGTGAGGTAATGCCCTGGGCCTTCTTGTTCATTGATGACTCCATAGATGACTAATGTGGAGCAACTTTCCACCCTACAAGCTTCATTCATTGTGAGTGATTAAATGCATGGATCATCCTCTATTCTTTATGTCGTTTCTGCTCCATTTTCCCTCTGCTCATTATGGGTAGATATAAAAATGTTTGCCATTGTGACGCCGTTGCATACTGTGTACTCTATGGAACTGTAGGCTAGACTACCCAGAGTAGGGAGTAGGCTAGATCTTACTCTCTAAGAACATGTTGACCCTGTCACCATGGAAACATGGGCTGATATGCACACTACAATGGGATTCTCAGGAATATATCCTCACCATGAATAAGGTATAATGTTGAGTTCCCTAGCTATCTCTCACCCTGCAAGACTACCAGTTTCATCAGGAGGATTTCATAGTCTTGAATTGACATTTAAAGCTGGGCATTCGGTATGGAATTATCTTTTGCACTGAAGGATGTTTAGCATCCTCTCTGGTCTCTACCTATTTGATGCCAGGAATGGTCCCATCCTCTAATTGTAACAAGAAAGTAAACCTTCACACAGTGCCTGAGGTACCTTATATTGGAGTGTCAGAGACCTTCCCTAGTTCAGAACAAGTGACCTAAGCATAAATAAGATGCTTTCTTTGTCACCATCTTTAATTTTCAATACCATGTAGATCAATGGTAGTGCATAACAAATGCACTCCCTTTTGTCTTCCCTCACTCAACATACAGTACTCGGGATCCTATGGTTTGTATCTCCAAAACAAGCATTTTTATGGTCGAACTCTCTACGAATATTCACCAATAAATCTAAGAACCGATCAAAATACAGTTGCTCATTGTACAGAAATATGGTTTATCTAAATTTAATAGCCTACATATGAAGAAGGAGCCCTTAGTCCCTGTTGGGAGGGGGCAAAGGAAACCAAGACTTTTCTACCTTCTTTTTCTCTTGCCTGTACAATAGGCATTATTGCAGGTTTGTGTGTATAAGAACCACTGAGAGCTCTAGGCACCAGTTAGTCATATCCTTGACAACGAAACTCTTTAAAAAGTACACACAGGCTTCAAGCACATTGTTACAATAGCTGTCTCACTCTGAGACCCCAGGTCTGGTCCATCTGGAACCGTAACTCCCAAGAAAAAATAAGCGGTAAAGACTTTCACGAGTTGTATGATGGCAAGGGTAAATGAACCAGGGCACGACTGGGTATGAAGGTCATAGCTTGAAGGCCCTTGTATGGTTTACGCTAGCGACTCTTGCTGGCAAGGACTGTACAGTTTCCAAGCCCTCCAGGGCTCACCCTGGCTGATGTGCTGAGTCAGAAGAGATCTGATTCTACCTGGAAGAAATGCAAGGAATTGGCGTTCCATGCATCCCTCACATCCTCTGCATTGTTGGGAACAATCGCCAGCCATCACATGAGGAGTGCTGAGAAACGGCTCTTGGGAAGTTCTTTCACTCCTCGCCAAGCTCCGGTTTAAATTGGAAATTCAATTTATCCCTGAGTTCCTGGTCACTGGTGGAGCTAATGGGAGATTTATTTTTAGGAAACAATGTAATAGGAGAAGTTGGGAGGGAGGAGCATCCCAGAGAATGAATGAGGAACCCCTGGCAATATGGGACTACAGAGAAGGGTGTGACTGAGGAATGCTTCCTCATATTTTTCCCTCTGCCCTTTGAGTCTTGCCAAGTGACTCTTCCAGTGAGGTCCACCCAGAATGGCAGTGACTTCAGCAGGGCAGAGGAAGAAAATGGGGCAACAGCTTCATTAGAGGTCAAAGAGCAAGATGAAGCCCTCAGGCTTCTACACCTATACCATGGCATGGCCCCTGAGGTGCTGACTAAGCCCCTACTATTATGAAGAAGACCAGGCAGACCAGTCTAGTTTAGTGTTGTTATTCCGCTAGAACAGAAGGGAGGTTTGAACTTGTAAACTTGTATTCCAATCTCGCCTTCTGCTAACTCCCTGTTTCTACAGTAAGTTTTCTAGCCTCCCCAAACTGCACATTCTTCTTAGGCTAAATAGAGAAAAACCTAAAGCTTACCCGGAATCCTTGACGGCATCATTTGAGGATGAAGTGAACTGAGCAATGAGATTAGATAATATTTCACTGCTAAATTCTGAAAACATTTTTGTCAATTTCGTATATATTACACTTTGCTCATTTTTACTATTACATTCTCTAATACCCCTTTTTCTCCAGTGAACCACAAACCTCACACTTATTTTGCTTTGATGGATTTTGTTTGTTTTGTGTGGCACCCACTGAATTTAAGCATGGCTGCTGGCATGAGTATGGCTGGGGGGGGGCTATTTCCTGGAACATGAACAAAGTATCATAAGTGGCTATGCCACTGGCGAAATGATGCTCTCTCCTCCAGCAACTATTAACTGTCAATAATCCTTTGGTGAAAGACTTGTGACCCCATCCCATTTGCCTGATGAGATGGCGATGTGCCCATTCTTGTATAAGTAACCACAACCGTAGTGGTTTTATAAGTGCAATGGCCATATTATGTTTTGAAGACAATATTTCTGTCTTTGCCAATTTCTGGTTCTTTCAATCTTTATAACACATTTTCTATGGCATTTTCCAAGCCTTGGTGCCTGTGATATCGATGTCCTCTTTAGCACCAAGCACTTCGTGGTAACCTACTCTCAGCTCGTCCGTCAGGTTGTGAGCCTCTGCTTTAACTGCTGCTCACTATGAGAAAGAAGTTTCTGTGATATAGGCTGAGAGTCAGGCTAAACTACATTGTATAAACGTAAATGTTTAGAAGACACTTTGACAACAAGTCCATTTTTGCTCCTAGACTTTAAAGAATGTAAGGCTTCATGCAGAGGACTCCAACAAGCCTCATGAATCTATCAATGGTGTCTTTAAAGCGGACGAGACTGAGTGCTTGTCTTCTCTTAACCACTAGCATTTAACCCTGTACCCAAAATAATTGCTGTGCTTGCTTGAGTGGTATTCTGTGTACTGTATCCTGCTCTTAACTGTTTAGGACCACGAGTTCTACATCTGAAAAATAAGCCATATAAATAAAGGAGGTGCTCTTATTTTCCATTTGTGGAAATCTTCAATATGGCTGTGAGAGGCAGGAGCCTAATCTTCTACCTTTGAGTCTGGAGATGCCGAAGTAAGGGTCACGATCTTGAAGATGGATCACAAAAAGTGATGCAGTGCTTTCTGAAGCACTGACAGAGATTGTGAGCCTATAGAGCTACCTGGGAGGTGCGGGATCCTGCACCATACATGTTAGGATATTTCCAGGTCTTGTAGAACTCATATATGTGAGTTGACAGCTTTTCTTTTTCAGCTAGATTAGCAGACCAAATATCCTAATTTGGGAGAGGTATCAGAAGTCTCCAGCTACCAGGTGATTCCAAAGCCTGAAGTCGTCCACTCAGAGTCTCATCCTCATAGAAGTGAGAGAAGGAATCTGGGCTTGCTTTGCCTGCACACTGGCCTCCAAGTCCGTCAGCAGAATAGAGAAGCTCTTGCAAGTTGCCTCATTTGGGAACCATGTTTTATAAAGAAATGGCTCCTGGGACAGGATGAAGAGTGAGGTGAAGTTGCCCAAATTTCCAAGACTTACATGAGTCAGGATCTCTGGGTATGTGGTGGTGGCTTTGGAGGCCAAAATAATCTGTGAAAGTTAAAGAACAGAATATCCACTACAATGTATCTTTGCCGTATAGCACAGCTCCGGAGAATGTGTAAGCTGATAATTTCCTCAAGAGATTATGACCTAGATTCTATGACTCTTAGAATAGAAACAAAACATGTTTTCCCAGTGCAACTATCAATTTCAACTGCTACAAGGAAATCATGGTAATTTAGATACTTTAATTTTAGTACTTGTAGACTCCCCATAATGGTGTTTGAACATTAAGTGCCACACCTCATATTTGATCCTAAGTTGTTAGTTTTATCCAATCCTTTTACATGGAATGTTCGGTGAAACCACAGTTTCTGGTTTTAATTCTAGCCTTTTTAAAGGTCTTATCCATATTCAATAAGACCCACCATTTCTTTCCAAATTCCTTTTTTTTGTCCTACCTTCTAGTGACACCTGATTCATAATTATCTATCTCTTGCAGTTTCTTGTGACGGGGTGAATGGCATTGCCATCAAAGGAACCTTTTTATGTATATAAATAGCAAACTATGTAAGGAGCAGAGAGACATTTGAGAATTCATTCTACCATTGGTGAGTTTGAGGTTGGTACATGTCTATTAGGTGTGGGTCAACTGAATACAGAAAAGTCCTGGTGGGATATAGAAAGAAGAGGCCCAAAACGCTGCAATCGGTTACTGGGTTTGTGAGCTACAAAGAACACCTTTCTACTTTAGGATACCATGCTTCTTCATTAACTTAGGTTTAAAACACCTAGTGTGTTTAGGCTTGGTCAGATACAACAGGTCATCCAGAAATCTTTTGGTTATTTGAAACCAAGAAGGAGGAAGGGGGTCCTGCATAATAAGTAGAATGGCCTAAAATAATACCTGGACTGATCACTTAAATTTGATTTTAATATTCAAATAACACGGACTTTCAAAAAAAAAAAAACCCAGAGAATTTGTAGTATAAATAAATGCAATTACCTGCAGTTCAGAATGACTACAATTTTCTGGTTTCCTTTCTGTAGCTGATAATTTGACTAAGAAGTTTCCAGTGTGTCACTGTCAATGCTTAAAAGTCACATTCAACCTCATCGTTGCTGGAAACCCTTGCGTTCCTTATGTCTCAGTCACGGGATCCAGGAAGGGATCCAGGGAAGCAGAGACCTACCCAAGCAATGGCTGCCATCAGCAACTCCACATTCACTGCTTCTCTTCTCGGGACTCTCGAGCAGTGGCTCTCAACTTTACTAATGCGGTGACCGTTTAAAACAGCTCCTCACATTGCAGTGACCCTCCAATCATAAAATTACCTCACTGCTACTTGATAGCTATAATTTTGCTACCATTATGAATGATAAAGTAAATTTCTGATACACAAAATAGCTGATATGGGACCCGTGATGGGGTTGTGACCCACTGAGTGAGAACTGGGGCTCTAGAGGGAAGCAAACCATGGATATCCCCAAACAATACTACTATTGTTAATAGGTTAATACTACTATTAACCTTGCAGAAAAACACTGGAGGGAAAAATCTATTATACAATTATATATACTATTTATATAATATATATTATAATATGTAAATTATTATATAATTTAAATTATATAATAAATTTCCCCCTAAAAATCCTAAAGACTCAACATTCCAAAGCATGAATGGTCTGAGGCTGAATTCATTAAAAAAGGGGTTTTCCGTCTCATTTTATTCCAGGGGGCCAGGACTGTAATCAGTATTGTTTTCTTATGAAAGATGCTAAGATCAATTGTCAGCTCCTTTTCATTTCTTTAATTGGCAAATCGCGTATGTTGCCTGTCTTTATATGCTTCGTTTTAGTTTTTAAAATTCTAGAGTACCATTCTATCTCAATGTCATTAGCTGTTTCCCACACCAATTCCATCCTTGTCTTTCTGTAGATTAATCACTGAGTGTTTTAGTAAGAACAAGATTCACCCTTCCCCTCCCCCTTTGTTTTTTCTAATCAAAAGCCAAAATTAACTGCGTATAATATAAACTGACCAGCTTTCTTCTTTGCTCTGAGTGCTATGCCAGAACTGAACCATTACAATATCAAAACATCTGAGCTACTGTGGCTAGCCTTCACGAATTAGAAACGGCTAGAATGTCTGAAAGCTAATGTGGAGTCAGGGATGGATGGGCCAGACTAGAAGATGAATGAAAAGCAGTGTGGTCTGTAGAGTGTTCGAATTTTTTTTTTCAAAAGGAATTTTTTACCCCAGGCCAGAAGCCTTTGTGTCAGAGAGACTGTCTCATTTCTCTGCTCAAAGGCTGTCAGAGATGACTGAGACTTGAGAGCAGTTTCTGATGTTGACGAGGTCAAGGCAGGCAGTACTGTGAACCATCCGTCACTGCCTCGATGGTAACCCAAGAAGACACGTGAGCCCCACGCTGAAACCTGGAAGGCTATTTTCTCTGGAGAAACGGGGAGAGAGGGGGAGGTATAGAGGAGAGAAAGGAAGAAAAGACATAGGTCAAATGGTCACCACCGTGAAGTTTACCGCATTAGTATTCAGCTAGAATCAGAGAAACTTGCTCGTTCCCAGCTGGGAATATTCTGAAGAAAGAATTGACTAGAGGCAAAAAAAATGTATTAATATTACTGTGCTTAATCAATATAGAAAATCCTCCAATGTGCTTTTGTGGGCAGCCTCTCAAAGTTAAGACCTTCAGTGATTACAGTTCCTTCTGATTATGTTTGCAAACAATGCAGGTTGTGTTCTCCGTACTCAGACTATAGAAGCCCAGTACTGGCAACTTTTTCTCCACTTTAGGGATGCTCTGGGTTTGCATGAACCTAATCTAGCTGCACTCCAATCCCCCATCTTTGCCACAGGATCAGTGGAGGCAAGTCTCATGGGACAGGGTAGCTCTCTACCCTAAGAAGGATGGACAGAGGAAACCATCACTTGTTATGTCTGTAGAAATGACCAGTAAAGACAGGCCAACTCAAAGCCACGTTGCTGATAGCCTTAAAATTGAGAATAGATACTGAAATATTAAGTGATAACGCCAGAGTCTCCTAGGTCTCACTCCGGAGATGAAATGAAGAGGTTGGGTATCTAAAATATGGTACCTAGTCAAAATATCTTTACAACCTTCTGAAATACCAAAAGCCATATCAATCAAAAAGCTATATAGTCTATGTAAAGATATAAAGACAAGTTTTGGTTGTCATTTTCCAAACACATATGAATGTTCCCCAATTTGGAGGAAATTTTTCTTTTCATAAAATAGTTTTTATGCGAATGGGTGTTTTGTTTGTGTGTATTGTCTGTGCACCATATACACATGTACTTGGTGCCCTCAGAGGCCACAAGACAGATGGTATTGGATCTCCCTTGGTTTGGAGTTACAAATGGCTGTGGACTACCATGTAGTAGTTAGGAATCTAACCTGAGTCCTCTTTAAGGGCAGCCCTCTCTGTTCTTAATTGCTGAATATCTCCCCAGTCCCAACTGGAGGACAGTTGCCTACTTTCAATTTGATTATTTGGAGTTTTAAAAAAAATGACTTATTTGGGGTGGCAACCCCCTTTACAAGCACAGACTGAACACATTTTTCTCTTCTCTGTAACTGTCACTTCACTTTTGACTGATTTTTTTTTTTGTGCTCCCCTCGCTTTGAAATGCTTCTGAATTGGATAATATCTTCACGTTTTTACTTGTGGTTTTTATCAAGCTCATGTTAAATACCACTGAACCCACCTTAGATTGATCCCTGTAGAATTCCTTCTGGCAACTTGCCCAAGCAGGTACCCTGACATGTATCTTAACTATGGCTTGAGGTTTTTGGTAATGGCATTCACTTGTAAAATAAAATGTGCTGTTTTTTTTTTAAAAAAAATGCTTATCAGTATCATTAAAATTAATCATATGTTTAAGTGCTTGCACTTGTTTTTCTTGGTATTAAATATAGAAGCAATCACATTGTCAGTGTTTATCGACTAGTTCTTCTTTGTGCACCACAAAATGTGATGACTTGGGCCATAGCATCTACAGTCCTACCCTTCTTCTATTTCATCAGTAAAGGTTACTGCACACTTTTCTGCTCCATTCTTCAAAGACTTGCTCAGATATAGCTGAGGTTGGTAAACACAACTACCCAGAAGTCCAGCTTCTGAGGGAGAGCTTAATAGAAAAAAGCTAAGATTTGTCTCTCTGTACCATTCCTACCTTAAATGAAATCTTATCCTCTGTTTGGTGACAACTGGTTCTCTCACAGTGTCAAAAAAGCATACTATTTACGGTGTCAGTTATTGAAAACTATTTAAGATGTTAATTATTGGGCTGGAGAGATGGCTTAGTGATTTAAGAGCACTGGCTGCTCTTTTAGAGGTCCTAAGTACAATTCCCAGCAACCACATGGTGGCTCACAACCATCTGAAATAGGTTCCAATGCCCCCTTCTGGTGTGTATAAAGACAGAGATAGTGTTCTCATAAATATTTAAAATGATGTTAATTATTGAAATTTCCATCATGAAAACCTTAACATATGACTACTACCAATTTTCTATGAAACAGAGTGTTGTATTTCCCTAGACCCTTGAGTAAATAATTCATTCAAAATATATTAATTTCAAGTCTACTATGTTCCCGGAAAATCTAATTGTTGAAGATTGAATAAGAGACAACTTTCTGACTTCCACAAGACTTAAAACTATAGTTGGATGAGATAAATTAATAAATGATTATGACAAGATATAGTAAGTGCTTGTCTTAATTAGTTTTCTCTTGCAGTGATACGATACCATGACCAAGGCAGAAGAAAGTTTATTTGGTGCTTACAGTTTCAGAGGATTAGAATCGTGACTATTGGGGAGGGAGAGTGGCAGCAGGCAGGAAGTCATAGCAGCAGGAACAGAAGCTGAGAGCTTACAACCTGATCCACAAGTATAAGGCAGAGAGAGAGAGAGAGAGAGAGAGAGAGAGAGACAGAGAGAGATAGAGAGATAGAGAGAGAGAGAGAGAGAGAGAGAGAGAGAGAGAGAGGAGGGGGGGAGGGAGAGAGAGAGAGATAGACAGAGAGAGAGAGAGAGAGAGAGAGAGAGATTTTAAATAGTGCAAATCTTTTCAAACCTCAAAGCTCATTGCCAGTGACACATCATTTCCTACAAGAAGACTATCCCTTCTAATCCTTCTGAAAGGGGACCAAGTATTCAAATATATTTGTGAATGGGATCTGTCATTTAAACTAACACGTTGCTACATTAAGAAACTAATGTAACTAATCCAACTGGGGACCAAGTATTCAAATATATTTGTGAATGGGATCTGTCATTTAAACTAACACGTTGCTACATTAAGAAACTTAAGCATGAATATACAGAGATGGTGTAAGCAAATAATGTAACTGTTTTAAGTGGGATGAACAAAAGCCCTACACAAGGGACCCTACTAACAAGTATTGGAATGAGAGGAGAGAGGTACCTGAGTAAAGTTCTAGACTAGGTTATTGCAATGGTCAATTCCAGAGGCTACATAGAACAATGGCTTCAACTCTTCCATGGGCCAGTAAAAGACACAGGGCAACCGGCCCAGAGTAGGAGAGAAGAAAAATAAAGAGAGGTACTGAGGAAGACCACACAGCCCTCCTGGGGAGAATAGATATGTTAGTTTTCTGTGTCTGTTAAAAGAAATTATTACAAACAGAAAACAAAATACCAAGAATTTATTCTCTAGAAGTTCTGGAAGCCGAAAATAGGAATCAATGTGGGAGCAGACTGAGTATCTTCTACAGAATTTACATAGTTTCTTTCCAAGGTGCTGCTGTCTACTGTTAGTCCTTGGTTTTCTTATAGTTCAGCCCCTGCCTTTGTCTTTAGGTCAACTTCTTTGCATCTTTCAAATAGTTCAGTCTAAATTCAGGATATTCTCATCTTAAAATCCTTAATTTGGTTAAAGCCATGTTATACCCCTTTCCTCAAATAAGGTCAGGGGAATGATTTGAAAGTTTCACCAGTCAATACATGGTCATATTTTTATTTTTTTACTCGAGAGAGTCAGGGCAAGGTTTGAGCAGAGATTCAAGCACAATCCTCTATCCTTTAAAGGACTGCTGTTTGCTGTGAAGTCTTCAGGGACAGGATAAAAGCTCGGAGACCTAGTAAAAGGCAGATAGCACATTTTCCCCATGTTCTCCACCACCTTTTATTTGCTTTGGTGTTTTGGGTAGCAAAGTTCAGGACAGCTTAATTGCAAGATGGAATTATAAAAGAATCAGAAAATGTTCTTTTCCATAAGTAGTAGGGTCATTTATCAATGATTCTATGAGAAGGAAAATAACATGTTCATCAAAGTTTCAGGTAGGCAAACTTTAGGTTGACCACTTATACAGCAAAATGTTCATTACGTCATTAAGTAGATCATTGTTTTCAGAGTGATGACTCTCATCACTTACCCTGTGCCAGTGAATGATTGAATTGCATTATGCACATTATTTCATATTCAAGTTTTGTAACATTCATTGTCATGATCCATCAATCAATCAAAGACTAGCTTAAGCTGTCAGTCTAAAAACCACAGAAATTTCTCTTAATTGTGGAGGCTCTCAAGTCCTCATTCAAGCATATTTGGTATCATGTGAGGGCCTGATTTCTGAGTCATAGATGGGGCCTTCCAGTTGTGTCCTTATATCTTAGAAGAAGTTGGCGAGTCTACGTGCAGCCTTGCCTTTATGCTATTCATCTCATTCACCCGGCATTTCTATCGTACCCTGGTTGACACCAAAAGTTCTTCCTTTGCAAAATCATCACTTTGAATGAGGGTAGCATTTCAGCATACGAGTTTTGGGGGGACACGGACATTCAGACCACAGTATGCAGTGAAGTAGACAGCATCAATTCTGTCTGTTTTTCTCCTAGCATCATACAGTCAGACAGATTCAAATATTGAATTATTGTAAACCAGAACATTAGTAGATAAACAATGCCTTGCACCATTACCAATTTTTTAAAATGCTAATTTGATGTTAAGATTAAGTTCAATATTTCAAGTACTGTATTTGGCCTGAGCCTTGAGTCAGCTTACCATCGGTGCTGCTCACATAAACCATGACCGTAGAGCTGCCTGTGCCTCTTCATTTACTTGCCAAGGAACCTGAGGTCTCAGTACTGTCTGATCTGTTACTTTGTTGTCTTTGTGATTTCAGAGAGGCATCTTCTCCATCACAGAGGAATGCAACATTTTCTGAGTATACCTCATATTAACCAATGACAGCTTCTAGAAAACACCTGAATCACTCCAGGTCTGACTCTAGGACCCATTTATAAATCATACCTTGTTCTGCACTCTTCTAATACTAATCTTTGATGGAAGCCACTTAAAGGAAATTCTTTGTCACATTTAATGGGGGAATTCTTCGTCATTTTTAAAAAGCCAACTTTTATATTAACATTGTTGATAACATTGATGGAATTTATGACCTATTACACCTACCAACATTCTAATGGCGCAACCAAACTATAGACATCCCTTCATGTAAGCATTAACTACAATCCATGTGGTTGGGTTTTCTTCTCCTCCATAAATATCAATTCTGATAAGAGTGGAGACTCCAGACTTAAAGTGAAGAATACAGAAGACAATCTCAAACATACCACATACAACCGCATACTCCATATGTGAGAAACTCGGACAACTGATTGAGTTCTGTTAACAGTGTAAAAAATGAAAAAAAACTTAACTTAGAAATAGCAAAGGTATATACTGCCAAACCTTAATGTATAACAAGCAGAGGAGTCATATGTCTTCTGATGTCATTAAAGAATATGGAAAATAAAAAAAAAAAAGAATATGGGAAATTCAGGGAACAGAGAGCACACCCAATACCCAGTGACAAAAACCAAAGAAGCATTGCTAACATTTTTACATGTGGTTTTCACATTGTGGTTACTACTTTAGAGCTCACCTTATAGAAACATATGGGAACAGTTACAAGTGAAGTAACAGGGTGTCTTGGAAGCCTCCCTAAAACATGATCAGACATGAGTTGAGAGTATCAAAGTGGGTAAGGACCTTGGACAACATACACTCTGCTTGCAATAGAACCACTGCAATAGACAAGGCAGTGGTCTTACATGGTAACATAGGCCACTCAGATCACTGCAATAGCAACAGAGCTCCTCTCCCCATTGACATGGCCTCAGGCAGTAGCCCAGAGCACAGACATCTGAATGTCCCACAGAGGCAACATGAGCCAGGGATATCCATGAACACAGGCTCTGGCTATTGAAGGGTCATGGAGCCAGACATGGCCCAAGGTGGCAGCCCAGACCAGACATCAGGATGGCCTCAGTTGGCTGTACAGGCTCCTTGTATCAGCCTATTCCTCAGTACCATGTGTTTCCAGTTTCACCTCTTCCCACTGCACAAGAAATGTTCAACTTCTCTTTCTCTCCCATCTCTCCATCATGTACTTTATCTTTCCCATCTCTCCACCACTCATTTGTTTATCCTAGTAGCAACCACTGCCCTCAGGTGCTCTTCAGTGTCTCTCAGCAGGCTGGGTAGTGTGTGTGTGTGTGTGTGTGTGTGTGTATGCATGTATAAAAACTTAATAAGCATTAATAAACAAACTGAGATATATGTATATATCTAAGATGGAGTTTTATATACATGTATATGAGCTATATATCATATGAATAATCAAATTGAGTGTTATATATATAAATCAAGTTGAATTATATATGTGAATTAAATATATTATATATAATAAAATTGAGATATACATATATAACTCAAATTGAGATATGTATATGAATTAATATATATTATATATAGTCAACTTGAGAGTTTATATATATATGTAACTCAAATTAAGTTTTATGTATGAGTTATATATAAACATATATATAATCAAATTGAGAGTCTTATATATACATATATAAATACACACACACACACACACACACACACACATATATATATATATGTTAAAAATGTAAAACAAGAGCTATACCTACAGGTTGTAT
This sequence comes from Rattus rattus, assembly GCF_011064425.1. Taxonomy (NCBI): domain Eukaryota; kingdom Metazoa; phylum Chordata; class Mammalia; order Rodentia; family Muridae; genus Rattus; species Rattus rattus. The sequence goes on along the minus strand of NC_046157.1, from coordinate 97,155,108 downwards.
AATCAAAAAGCATAACAGCAATTGTGAAAACCTGTACAAAACCTGCTCAGTTAGCAATTCCTCATGCATAACGCCCAAGCACTCTGGAGGATGCATGAGTCCTTTTAGGGCACATATTTTGCCTAAAATGAAAATTATTTCTCATGAACTCGAACTAAGAACTTCTGTGATGTTTGAAGAAATGGAACTTTAAAAACATTTCTTCTTGTATCTCTTAGCAGGCCCACAGTGACAGGCCAAACAAGCGCTACTCTAAACACACCCTTTCCTTGCACAGTGGAGTTTCGGCAAGCATTTTTAAAGGATCATGTTGGATATAAGGTTGCACTCAAAAGTTTCAAATGCAGGGCACCAGGGGAGACTCCCGAAACTGCTGGATTGATTCCTGCTCCCCTGGGATCTCTTCTCTCCTCTCTCTTTCCCTGCTTACCAACAATAATAATTCTACCGTGGAAGCTTCCCCTTGTCAGTTCAATCACAGAAACATCCAGATAGCAAACTGATATTAGTACACCGGGCTTCATTCGCGGTGGTCAATGCCAGTAGAAACTGTTATGTCAAAAGTGCAGAGCCAGCTCAGAAAGGACAAGTGCGGCTCTACTTCTGTGGGGCGAAGTACCGAGCCTTTCTAGTTAAATCCTCCCCTAATGTAATGAGCTCACACAACGCAGCCTGTTTCCTTCCTGCCGTGACTGTGTTTCTGGCTGTTGCCTCTGTATCCAACAGCTGTGGCACTTGTCACTGAGACTATTAAGACAATTTCTCCATTCTAACAAGATTTTACTCTTGAGTAAAATAATTTTTTTCTCAGTATGGCTTCAGACTTCTTTCTACAGCAGTAATCAGTTTTCATTGAAGGGTGGCTTTGCCCCTCCCCGCACACTCGCAAGTGATTTATATTAGGCATTTAAAGACAAACATGAACTGTTTTATTATTTTGGTTATTTCTTTAAGCAAGCAAGCAAGAGAAATCCAACAATAACTTGGACTAGATTTACGGCTACCTCCTCCACCCCTGCTCTTGCCCTGGAGTCTGATGGAACTTGTGTGTCCTTGGAGGAATGGCAGAGGGAAATGCTAGGGGCCAATTGCTGATTTTATCATTCAAACACAAAATTTGTTACACCACTTTATCGGTCACAGGGAAAGCAATTATACTGTGGTTCAATTTTCCACTCAATGGCTGTACTGGGGATCAAAGTTGGTTTTTATGATGGGAAAAAAATGTTTTGCTATTTTATTTGTTACTTAAAATAAAGGAGCACCGTTACTATAATGCTTTCAGAGGGGTTTCCGCCCCTCCCCTGCTCCCTCATGAGAGACAGTAGATTATTTTGGCTTTCTCCTTCTCTTTGATTAAATAATCAGCTTTCTTCCTGTCCTCTAAAGCATATTTCAGTGTAGAAATGAAATTGGCACGGTTTAAGGTAACATAGCATTAGGACTCTAATCAGAGCCATGGAGGGCAAACCTGCGTTATGCTATTTCTTTTTTTCTCTCCGACTCTAATAGTTTTTTTCAAAAAGCAGCATCGTAATGTTTTCAGTGTGCCTGTGTGCTGTGCTATGTAGTATGCACAGGAATGTGTGTGCTTCATGTGCTTTCTGCACATTCATGTACATGTACTCTCCATGTGAAATGATCCCATACCTGCCATTGCATTTATATAAAATAATATCTTTTTTTCTATAAAAAGAAAACACTTTTCTTTTTAGTTATGGGGAAATTTTGGTATGGACATTACACATTAAAATCATTCATTTAATTAAAAATAAAACATCGCTTATTATACTGTCACCATCCTTTAAAAAATCTTATCACCTATAGCTACATTCAGAAAAACCAAAGAAAAATTCAAACGACAAAATTAGAAAAAAATAATTTAAGACAGCTTTAACTTTAGAGTTTGCTGATGCCTGGATTATTTATTTTACATTTTCTTGTTTTTATACCAGGTATTCAATGATAAGGGTTTTTTTTTAAATAGTACTTTAGTGCTTCAGCCCACCACACCGAGTAGTGAAGAGAAAGCCGTTACTTTTCACTGCACACTTACTCCTGAGTGTTGAGAAAAAAAAAAAGATCGAGGCAAGAGACAGGTATTTATCTCTTTCGAAATGTATCAGGTTCAGCCTAGCATTCTGCTTGGTTTCAGCTTTTCTGATTTGATTGGGATCTTTTTTTTTTTTTTTTTTTTCTGGTCTCCTGCTAATTGCCTCCAGGCTTAGTCTCACAGACCCCCTGAATCTAGGGGCAGAGAATCTGAAGTCTGCTCTAGGTGACTAATTATGGCGGTAGCTGAGTGATGGTCTAGCTACCACAGGGCACTGTTGTCTTCAGTGGAGCTCCAGGCAGTGGCAGAGGCAAGGAGGGGAGGGAGGAGGAGGGAGGGAGGGAGGGAGGGAGAGGGGGAGAGAGAGAGAGAGAGAAAGAGAGAGAGAGAGAGAGAGAGAGAGAGAGAGAGAGAGAGAGAGAGAGAGAGAGAGAGAAGTGAGCGCCCATACAAGGGGGCTATCTGAACTCTGAAGTGAGAGGGGATATATCTTTGTCACACCCAACTTCCTTGACTAAGGGCTTTTGCCTGTCCCGATTTAAAGATTTAAATGACACTGACTTACAGCACCCTGGCCAAGAGACTGGGCTGCAGTGAAAGAAACTCCCACATATCTGAGAAAAGTATCTCTGCTAGTTACAGCTACTATTTTGTTGAGTGCGTAATATGTGCTCATTTAAACATTAGCTCTTTAGAACGATCCTGTAAGATATAGGTCATGATTTGCATTCTCAGGGTGAGGCATATCGACCTTAAAGGTCTGGTTAAACTATTCTGCAGCCGTTATCAATTGAACCAAGGACATCGGGTTGCAAGCTAAAAACTTAGTCAAAAGATGATAGCAGATGTAGCTAATTTTAAACCTCATTTGCTAAGGCTTTGACTTTATTATTTTATGTTTTAAACCTGAGCACTTTTCTTCAAGGAAACCTTTAACTAAGGAATTGTTTTAGAAGTTTCATGCATTTTTGGTAAAACATACTACTAAAAACCTAAATGTTTCCATCTAAGTCTTGTTTATTGCTCTTTGTTCCAATCTGGTTATTGTAAATGTTCATTGGAATAGTGCATCATTATTATTGAAACTAAAACAGGATGAAATTATGATTTTATTATATCTGTTAAAACGTTTTCCATTTGCTGACATGGTGACTATATAATGTTCCACTGAAAGGTTATTTTGTTTTTGATGCTTAGATAAAATACAGCTAGCCCAATTTTTTTCTTCCTATTATTTTTAATGAAGTGAATGACGCATCTTAATTATTTTTGTATACCTATCAATTGACTAATAATTTACCTATAAATTTGTCAGCTCAAATTAGAGGCAAAACCAACTTGGGTTTGGCCAGGACATTGAAATTGGAATGAGATTAGGTGTCTTAAATATCTATCTTCAAGCCCGGGATGTATAACTGGAACATGGTGAAGAGGATTCCAAGCATTTCCCTCTATTTCTAGTGAGCTGTTCAACCTAGAGATTCACTGTCTGTCTTGACACCATAATGCAGTATAGGATTGTAAATGAGACTCACTGTCCTCAACATCAAACATTTCAAATAGGATATTATTTTATCTTTAATTTGTGAACCAAAGTCATTCTCATTCTGTGTAATTTTACATCAACTCCAAAGGATACAATTTCCAGGTTTTGTAAGAGCAATAACTGAATACCTCCAGCTGACGTGGTAATCCTTGCTCTTTTGGAAAGTATAATAGCAAAAAAAAAAAAAAAGTTCCAAGTTTGGGAAATGACTGGAGAAGCCAAGAGAAAATGAGAACTATTCTATTTGGGTGGGGGGATTCTTTACTTCATACAGAGCATAATTGAATGTTTTAATTTCAAACAATCCCTTCTTGTTTATTTTGATACTTTCTATTTGCATTCCTATTATTTGTTTACAACATTTCTTCCCTACAAAGCATCCAGTTTCCAAAAGACAGGATCCTTGAGTTCTTATTTTTCTGACTCTTATGCTCAACTGAAATAAAAAACTCAAACCTTATTGCAATGGTCAAGCAATACATAAGTGCATTTGTACATGTAAGTTGACTTTTAAGAAATGCATGTGCATGCAGAGATGCACAGCCAAACATTAGACAGAGCTTGGGCAATCCGAGATAAGAAGGGGCAGAAGGATTGATGGAGCCAGAGAGGTCAAGGACACCACAAGAAAACCTATAATATTGACTAACATATATCCATAGGTGGCCACAGAGACAGAGGTACTAAACAGAGAGCATATATGGGATGGCCCTAGGCCCTCTGCACACATGTAATGGATGTCCAGCTGCTTCTTCATGTAGGACCCCTAACAACAGGAGCAGGGGCTGTCTCTGACTCTGTAGCCTGTCTTTAGACCCCTTTCCCCTAACTTAACTGCCTTGCCTAGCCACAGTAGGAGAATATGTACCTAGTCCTACTGCAGCTTGATGTGCTAAGGCTGACTGATGCCCATTGGAGGTCTCCCCTTTTCTGAGGAGTAAAGGACAGGAGGATCAAGGTGGGAGGCAGATGAGAGGAAGGGATTGGAAAGGAGAGGAGGGAGGGGAAGCTGTGATCAGGATGTCAAAGAAATGAATTAATTAATAAAAAGAAATACATGGATACATAAATACATATAATATACATATATATATGTAGCCATCTCATATTTTGTTCTAAACTCATACAGACCTTATATATACTATCTGTTTATGAATTAGTTCTAACATTATTAGAAGAGTCATTGGATTTATTATTGGTAATACACAGAATAATTGTTTTTAAGAAGAAATAACATGAAGTGAGATTTCTCCAAGAAAATTCTAGTCTAATTTCAGACGCAATGAACGGAGTTAACTCTTTTGTCTTCGGTTTGCTGAGCAAGTCATATTTTTTCTCTTTTATTTCTTGGGCAGCTCACAAAAGAGAAACAAATTGAAATCTTGAACAAAAAGGAAAGCTCTCTGTCTTCCCTGTCTTAACAATCCCACCATCACAAACTTCTATATACAAACACTGGGTTCCAAATAGCATCATCTGTAAATAAGGCTGCCATTTCGAGCTTAAAAGCACTGCTGATGAGCAGCAGAATGATTGCTTAAAATATCCTAAGGGGATGAAAACTAAAGTGGAGAAAGAATTATTTAAGCATAACTAAAGCATAACTAAAGGGAGAGATAACCGAATGAAGAAATACTGTTAAGTTAAAAAAGAATAATTTCAGGAAAAGAATCAGCACACACACACACACACACACACACACACACACACACACACACACTCATACATATACACACACACTCATACATGTACACACACACACAAACACACTCACACATATACATATTCAAACTTTCTCAACAGTCTATTGGGATGTGGAGAATTATTTCTAATAGAAAATGGTAGGGAAAAAAAAAGGCAAAAGTGAACAAGTGCTTAAACTTAGACCAAAACCAGTCAAGGGTAAAGCGAAGATTAGGACAATCTCACTTATTAATAAATCCCGCTTATTCCTGAGTGTCTCGATTTCAAGAAATGAAGTTATAGTGTTTCTCTTAACTTGATCTTATAAGAGAATGCTTATGAATAATTTCTAAGCACTCTTTAAGTAACAGCCTGCTTTGCATGACAAAGTTAATGATTACCTGCACATACACTGCACATCTGAAACTTATAATATATTTTAATCATAAAGCAAAAAGCACGGAGTCTGTCTTTTAAATTACTACATAGGTAAAATCTGTGTTCTTTAGACCTTTAATTCTTGCCCCAAATCAATTTTATTTTTTGTATAAGCCTACTTACAGCAGCAGTAAAAAAGCCATTACTATTCCTCCCATGTTATAAAAGAACCGAGGTTCTTCAGCCTGGTGGATTTAGTTGAGTGAAAGGTGCCTCCCACCTGTGTATCCACTGTGACATTTATCATCACAGCTAAATTTTTAGGAAATGATGTTAAGTGGAAACTTCCTTGTCTCTTTCTTTACCCCGTTAGTTGAAGAATGGTAAGGCAACAATTTTTCCCCTTCCCTAATTTTGAAAAGACATGAAGACTAACCAAAGAGAGTCTATATATGTTCAAGAATGTTCTGACTATAAGCAAATGGTTTTTATTCTACATTTACCATTTGGGTGGGCTCTTTTATTTTAATGACATTCAATAGAAGTGAGTAGTCTGCTGAAGGCAATCCACACACCTCTTACATTAGTACTATATCCATCTACCTGTTGGCATGTGGTTTGAATGCTCTGTGGACTATACTTGTTTAATCTTATTTCACCTGCCTGTCTTGTTTCTGTGCAGTTTGTGTTGCTGTAATTGTCATTGAATTTCTTCATGGTTCTACCATAGCTTCATTCTTTGCCACATAGTAATGAGTAGCAAGTACAGTAAATAATGCAAAATGAGGGTCATGTCCAGTGTGGGTTCATCTGGCTAAGTCCAGGTATTCAGTAAAATAACACTTTAATAAAATTTGAAAATAATGAGTTACTGTTTGAGAATTTTATACATACACAGAAACAATGTGATCTGCACCAATTCCTTCCTCTGAAATCTACCTCCACCCCTACCCCAAATACACACGCATACATCTTCATATGCTTCCTTTAGAGTCTTGTGGAAGAGTTGGGGGAAGGATTTAGGGACCCAGAAGGGATAGGGACTCCACAAGAAGACAAATGAGTTAACTAACCTGGACCCTTGGGGGGTTCCCAGAGACAGAACCACCAACCATAGAGCATACATGGGCTGGACCTAGGCCTGCTAAACATATGTAGCAGACGTGCAGTTTTGTCTTCATACAGGTCCCCAACAACTGAAGAGGGGGTCTGTCCCTGACTCTGTTGCCTGTTTGTGGATCCTATTTCCCTCACTGGGCTGCCTTGTCTGGCCTCAGTGGGGGAGGATATGCCTGGTCCTGCAGTGACTTGATGTGTCTAGGTGGGTTGATAGCCAGAGAGGGTCTCTCCCTTGTCAGATGAGAAGAATGGGAAGATGGCGGAGAGGAGGGTCTCTGTGAGGGGGAACTGAGAGGAGAGGTATAGCTGCCATCTAGATGTAAAATGATTAAGTAAATAAATTAATGGGAAAAGTTCCTACATTTGAAAAGCAGATCTAACACACACACACACACACACACACACACACTCATTCTCTCATTGTATGTGCATGGGTATGGGACCAACCAGTTGAGTGTGGCTGGTCTCTCAGAGGCAACATTCCTGGATAGAAGTGATTCTCTCTTTTCAAGAAGTCAACAATTATTTATGAAACTCTCCCAATCTGTGCTCAGATTTTGGCTGGCTTCATCATGTACAGATCTTGTGTAGCTGACATACCTGTTGTGAGTTCATGTGTGGAATGGTCCTATTACATCAGGAAAATACTGGTTTGCCGGAAACATCGCTCTCTCTGGCTCTTACAGTTTTTCTTCCCCTCCTTATGAAGATCCCTGAACTTCAGGAGGAGGGTTGGGATGGCAATGACCCACTTAAGAGCTGATCACTTCAAGATCTGCAGGTTGAGCAATTGTGAGTCACAGAAGGCCTGGGGACAAGCAAGAGGACTTGACTAAAGCAACTGTTGTTGGGATAAAGCTGTGGTGTGAGTTTTGTATAGTGATGTAAACATTTAGATGTATGGGGGAGATGGCAAGCATATTTACTGCTTCTTCTTCCTAATTGTGAAATCAAGCCTAAAGCATGACAGTCAATGCTGTTTACTCAGTTCATGGGGAATTATAGTTCCGGAAAGTTATTCAATTTTACTAACTACTAGCTATGTATTCATAATGTTTGCATGTGGTATGAGTATTTGCAGCTGAATGTATGATGCCTTACATGAGGACGATGGAAGAAATGGTTGAAACATTGAAGGATGTAGTATTGACTAAAAGATGGCACAGAATATATGCCCATTAGAAGGATAATATCATTGTGGGATTAAGTGCATATGTGCTGATCAGTTGCTGTTTTGAACCCTAGGATTCTTAAAGACCAGATCTTGTCTGAAAAGCTCTTTTAGAATCTCAGAGAAAACAAACCTATTTTTAGAAGAATTATTATTACGTCTTCATATTTATTCTTTCTCATGCCCATTGTTTCTCTCTGTCTCTCTGTCTCTAGATGAGACAGATGTTTTCTCTCTCCCTCCCTCCCTCCCTCCCTCCCTCCCTCTCTCCCTTCCTCCCTCCTTTCACCCCCCTCAGAAGTTTTCAGAAGTTCCAACAAGGGGATATCCAGTGAGTAAATATAAAAGCAGACATGAAATGAGGTTCAGAAAAATTAAGAGTAAAAACTTTGAACAGTTTCAAGGGATTGTGGGTAAAAATACATGAAGAACTACCATGGTATAGTGTTAATTCACTTTAGGTTCAAATGTCCTAAGATTAACTTGCATGAAGTGTGTAGGAGTTAGAATTGCGTCTCTTAACTACCCCAGCTCTGAATTTTCATGGAAACAGAGTCTTAGACATGGTATTTAGAGGGTACATGAATGGAAAGTAAAGAATTTAAGATTCCATTATCAGATCCTATTATTTGTCAGAATGAGGCAAAGGGAAGAAACATTAAGCAGGGCCGTATCTACCACTGATCTGTAGAATTGTATGTTTACCATCTCTTATTAGTAGCAACAATTTAATGCGTGCCTACAGTGTACCAAACGCTGCTCGGCAGGGTTCACAGATAGTTTCTGTGAAATCCTGAATGAGCTAGTTATTTTCTGAAATATAAATGATACTTCCTATCCTGATTACTACTCAGATTTACCAAGGCACTAAATATATGAGACAACACATATAGATATAATAGGTAATGATACATATAAATATATACTATTTAACAAAACAGTACATATAAATATATACTAGGTAGGCAGTGAAATGGAATATGTACATCATCTGTTGTAATATTCAGGTCCTCTGAGGCATTGTATGCTTTTCTTCATGGCAAGAAGAGAAGACGCTACTTGATGTCAAGAGGGAGGCGGGCCTTTCCACAGTGTACTATGTAAGTAGATCTGGCTTTCAGAAGACCCAAATAGAACTAATTACCAGGATCTGAAAGATGCCAAACCACCAGGGCTGTCATATTCTAGGACTACTGTCATAACCATTCCTTCACATGTATTAAGAGGCTCATAGGCCAAGGATGAATATCAGGCATCTCATTGGTAGGAAAAATAAGTGAGTATGGGTGCCTTGGGTTTTTCCACACACATTAAAAAGCTTGATAGCACGTGCTTAGAAATATTTGAACAGGTCACACAGAGAAAGAATGCCCTGGCTTTGGATTCAGCTCATTGAATAGATTGCTTGCTTAGCATGCTTAAAGCCCTGGGTCAGTCTCTACTAACACAGAAACTGTCTGTGGGAGTACATTCCTGTAACTCAGCACCGAAGACATAAAGGAAAGGAAAGTTCAAATGAAAGAACAGACTAGGATACATGAGACCCTCTCAACCAAACTAAACAGAAAAGAAACAAATCAAACAAGCACAAATCGCAGATAAGCTATTTACTTCAGAAACCATATGTTGATTCACGTACATGAGAAGGATCAATAGCTTTCTCTGGGTCAGTTTCATGCATATAAATGGAAATAATCTGTTGTGAAGAAGTATGAACTGAAGACGACTGGGAGCTGCTAAGGAGGGAAGATGAAAGACTTGAAAAGAAACAAGGCAACACTATTGTGCACGTATTTGCTTAAAAGTGCAAGTCAACACTTGCTACTTCTATGCTTTTCTATGCTCTATAAAATGTCTGTCACAAATCTTGTGAAACAAAGATTTTTGTGTGTGTGTGGCACAGTTGAGCACTGAAATACAGAGGGCTTATGGGGATATGGACCAGGGAAGTCCATTAAAATGTATGGAACTTTGAGATAGAACCTTAGAAAAAGTAGACTCGGATGTTAAACTGTAGCGTAAGGAGGTATATCATGTAACAACGTGTTTCGAAATTCAAAAGGCCTTTGATGAAATGTGTTTCTCCTTCTTCTGAAGAAAAAATAATTTGTGTTTTATGTGTAGGTGTGTTTTTCTCACATTTGAGTCTTGACTGAGCTAAGTTGCCATAAAGAATAGACTAGCCAGATAGTCCTATCTTTGTTGTTTAATTGTGTGCATGAGAGTTCAAATGTGTGAAGACTCCAGAAGCATTCTCTGGATCCTCTGCAATTGTGTCCCTGGTGTCTGGGAAGGCCAGACGGGGGCAACACATCTCCTAGAACAGAAGTCTTAGATGGTTATGAGCAACCATGTGAGTGCTTGGAATTGAGACAGCTTTCTGAAGAGCATCCCATGCTCTTAGCCACTGAGCATCAATCCTCTCATTTTTCTTTCTTAATATAGTACACACACACACACACACACACACACACACACACACACACACACACTTTGGTCCTATGCAAACAGCTTATTTAATTCGGAAACCAATATGGTAATGACTAGAAATCCCTAGATATTAAATGATAAAAGTTACTCAAACAAGGAAAGATAGCAGGACATAAAATTTAACAGTCTACATATAATAAGGTAAAACAGATAATGGTGTAGGAAAAAACCCAGCACATTTTCATTAATTTGGAAACAACATGTACAAACGAACCTGATAAAAACTTTTACTCAAAGTCATGAAAAATAGACAAATAATAGAAAATATATTATTTTATCCTGTGTGGGATGATTATACGGCACAAAATGTTGGGTTTCTTCAGTTAACTTATTAACTTAATAAAAAAATTAATATGTAGCAGTTACATCTTTTGTGTTGAAGGTAGCTAGGGTGATATAAAAATTTATATGTGAAGAATAAACATAAATGTAGCCTGGAAATCCTGGGGAATGGAAGCTTCCCAGGGGATTATCTTGTTTGTTATTATATACATTTGAAAATATCTGATTAAGACAGTGTGGAAACTGGTACTTCAGCTCTCCAATAGAACAGATGGTCTGGGAACAGAGAGGGCCTGTGAGGACACGGGATGTATGTAAGTCAGGAGGTATTTCAACTCTCCGGCACAAGATAGCTTCTGTACCAACAGGATAGGCATTTGACATAATGACTTTGCTCTGTATCTTAGACAAGAATTGCATTTCAGGGGATCCGATATTTAAATATGAAATATGAGCCCACATATGTAATTATCAACTATTTGTCTCATTGTTGTGATATGGTACCTGATAAAACAAAACAAAACAAAACAACAACAACAAAACTACCATACCTCTTAATTTCATGGAGGAAAGACTCACTTTGAGTCTTTGAGTTTGAGCAGAGACTGTCTCAGGAGCCCAGGAGTGTGAGGGAGCTGGTCCCATTATAGTCACAACTAGGAAGCATCAAAGGACGAATGCTGGTGTTTGGCTTCTTTTCTTGTTTTAATGGAGGATTATCTTCTTATCAAAAGGTGAGATGAGGACAGTGTCTGAGCTAATAAGGTGTCATTTCTAGGATGTACATTTAAGGGTGAAGAGAAGTGGCGCTGGGGACTTGGCTCAGCTGTGAAAAGCACGCTGTTCTGGACCTGATTCAGATCCCAGCACCCACACCCAGGTATTTCACAGCAGCCTGGATCTCCAGTTCCAGAGAATGCTTCTGGAGTCTTCGAGCATTTGAACTCGCATGCACATACACAGACATACACGTGCACACAATTAAACAACAAAGATAGGACTATCTGTGCTAGTCTTTTCTTTACGGCAACTTAGCTCAGTCAAAACATGAACTGAATCTCAAACATTCCAATCTAAACACTTCTTGCATGAGGATGAGAAACTCTTGAAGCTTTCCTCTCAAGCTGTGCGATGCAAGTATCGTATCCCTAAGGACCAAAAACCTTAGCGTATTGAGGAAAGTCATGCAACAACCAGCCTAATTTCCCCACCATTTTTTTTTCAATCACATATAAACAATAACAAAAGGAAAAACGATCGATTATGCAGGGGAAACTTTGCTGCTTACAACTAGGACTGGTTTTGAAGAAATGGGTTTCCCCAAGTCCAGTAAGTTAGAAGAATAGTTTTGTTATTTTTTAATTAACAGTAACTAACTATTAATAGTAACTAATTGATACTACTAATTAATAGTAACTAACTATTAGGTCTTCATTTTAACAAAAATGAACTGAAATATCAGTGCCTACTTTTTGTTAATATGAAGATTAAATGATATATACTATATATACACGTATCGACACATGTTCAAGAAAAATACCTGTTATTGCTGTCTTTGGTAGTATCACGTTCTTCCTTTTTGGCCAATGCCACACACAGCATTGCACATGTGTACCCAGGCCGAGGCACAAACATGCGAACTCAGATGTCTCCTGGTGTATTTTACAGCTTCTCTCCTTGTGACTTAACATAGTGTATTATTGTATGTGTCAAATAAAATGTCAATTTCATTCCACTGTAAATGTGTCATGTCATGCTTTTCAAAGTCCCCCTGGAGTTTCAACATCCTTTCAGCCTTTCCCATGCTGCTGGGAGCCTAGCCCACATCCAGAGCTCCTCGGCGTGTAGCATGCTTGTATCCGTTGATGTCTTGTCTCCTTTGGTTAGTTTATGCATTTGCCTCATGCCACAGTAACAAGTATTTAAGGATCCTCCTGAATGTAGGAGTCAGATTTTATTTCTTTTAGAAATCTTCCAAAGCACCTAAAGGTTGTGTTGCATTCTGCTAATTGACCATAAACCCTCACCAGATGAAATGACTTGCAGAACATCGTGATATATTTTCGCAGTCATGTTTCAAGATAAGGGAGTGGTGCAGTAAAAGTAGGCCATACACTTATAAAATCCATCTAGAATCAGAGACTGTATAACAAAGAACGTGGGAACTATATCACACAAATCATGTCACTATATAGCTTCACATATTAACCTCAAGGGGCTCTTATGGGGAGCCTTTGACAACTTGTCATATTTCAAACCAAGTTCTAACATACTCTGACACTCCTAAAATCTTGATGTAATATGCCAGAAGTTGACAGTGACTGCTGCTGGTGGTCTCGCCCGCTCTGCCTAATTTCATTCCTTAGGGTCTTACCAGGAATACTACCATCGAGCAACAAGATAACTATACTGGTCCTGATTCCCGTCACTTGTAAGATAGCATACACCCAGGCTTTAGAGAGAACTAACCAGTGAGTTGGGTTTGCTTCTCTGAAAATAAGTTTCTTTTTTTACCCTTATCTACTAAATGGTAAAGGGGAAAAAAATCTCCAAAATCCCAGGCAGAATTAAAAAAGAACACTTTCTTAGTCATTTATTCTCCATGCAAGTTAAGTATGAGCCTAGAATATGAGACAAAACAAGAATAAAATCATGAGATATGATGGATGATTTTAATTATATTAATATAAACTGAAAACCAAATAATCATTCCAAATATTTCTGTACAAGATAACATAGGTACTATATTTCAAAAACAATAATGAACCCTAAAAATGCCCTGGTTTCCAGAACCTTTGCATGTCCTGTCTTAAGTGGGAAAAAAATCAAAGATTTAATTAAATGTCGTAAAATTATCATGGTTGATCCAGGGGAACACTATTTATCACAGAATTTAAAACTGAAGAGAGTGACAGTAAGGACAAATCCAGAACATTCGTGGGTGGCATTGCTTGCTGTGGAGCGGGATAGAGGTGGCTGTGAGTTAAGTGATTCTGGAGCTCTCTTTTTGGGCTGATAAAATCCAGGAAGTAGTTCTCACCTAGCAAATCCTGAAAGGAAGCAGGCGAAGTGCATCTTGGTTTCTCTCACTCCTATGAGCTGCACACTAGACTTCTAAAGCAGAAGTGAGAGACAATAAAAAGGCAATGCTGTAAGCGACTGAGCATGTGGTGAGTTGTTCCAGCAGAAGTGGAGAACAAATATGCCTGACTTCAGTAGAATGGACTGGGCAGGAAGGCAAGACCTTGATCTCCCAATACTGTATGTTCATAGCCGAGAACATGCTTGTTCCACAGAAGCACTTAACACGCACTCTTCGAATGGGTTCTTGAAACTATCATTCTTCATCAGACCTCGGTTTTGAGGTCTTCATAAGTCTCAGGTTTGTGACGCTTGTCTCTTCTCTTAGACATCACCAGAATCATCTGAATTTTTGCAGTAGACACTTATTTAGGAACGTTTTTTATGCTCTTGATAAGCATAGGCAAATCCACTGGCAGTTTTTAAAGGATTGGAGAGAACTCTCAATCTGTTCTGTAGAAAGGGATTTTAGAGCACAACCTGCTTCAAGTAACACGTGACCATGATGGGATAATACTCCAAAATTGCATTTGACTTTGAAGTTCATTCAAATTAGAAAGAGAATGCCGACTTCATGGCTTAAAAGAAATGCCTTGCCTTTCTCTTTGGAAATTTCATCATTCAAAAGGAAGGCAGTGCCCCTGGCTTCCTTCCCTGGTCATAAAGAGCACAGCAGTAACTCTTATGATTTCTTCTGGGTCAGGAGTAAAAGTAGCCACAGTGTTGCCTGTATACTAACATCTAAGCCAGAGCGACAGAGCTGCTACTCCTGAATTTTATTTTGGTTTTAGGCTGGGATTTGCTAGAGGTGGTTATTTTCCTTCTGTTTGTAACAGATTGTTGTCAAACAACAATCGGTAGTTCTGTTTCTTTTTGTTGGCAATCAGGCACATCCATGGACAGCTACAAGTGACTTCAGGACAACCAGGCATCCTTACAGCCAGCTCCCGGAGGACCCAGGGACAAGACACATCATCTCTAGCTGCCTAAGAGGTGACAGTCTCACTCCTGTGTCTGTCCCTTTGCACACGGGCCATGGCTCCCTGTCTCCTGTCCCTTTGCACACGGGCCATGGCTCCCTGTCTCCTGTCCCTTTGCACACGGGCCATGGCTCCCTGTCTCATGTCCCTTTGCACACGAGCCATGGCTCCCTGTCTCATGTCCCTTTGCACATGCACCACAGGCCCTTTATTGGCCCTTTTATTAGCCACGTTCTCCCTGCCCCCGCTCTCTTCTTTCCTTCCTCTCCCAGAGGCTGCCTCTATTTCCCTGCCCAATAAACCTCCCACGTGAGACCTGCAGATGTGATTTTGTTGGGATCTGCTGCCTAGTCTGATTACCTACTTAAGTTTATTTCTCAAGCCATTCATTCCAAAGGTCACAATAGAGATGGCTTGTTCCTGTTTCATAACATCAAGGACTTGGCTGGAAAACTGGTGTCTGGGGACACGTGAAAACCTAGTGCATACCATAGGATCTACTTCCCACGTGGCTCGACCGTGAGCCTCTTAAACTGTGCTAGACACACTCACAGAACACCTCCACTCTTCCTTATACAAACTTTCCCTCTGGAAGGATTGTCTGTCTTCGTGAGATGCCATCTGCTTTTCCGAGGTAAAAGAACAACAAACAAACAAGCAAAACAAACAAAAATAAATAAACAAGCTGCATTTCGTTCCCTTAAAGTAAGATACTTTTATTTTCAGAAACTTCCCATGGTCGCATAGCTCAGACCCGAATTCACAAAAAAAGAGAAAAAGAACCAGACACACTTGATTCCAGGAAGCAAGGATTATTTGCGATACATCTTTTTCTGTCACAATGGCAGAATCAAAGTGTTTTGCTTGTAGGAAGCGCTTTAAAGGTCTTATAACAACAACAACAACAACAACAACAACAACAACAACAACAACAACAACTTGCTACCTTGCAAAAATAGAAAGGTGTGAGTCCGAGGCTCCTACTTTCAGTTAGGGGGCTCCCAAGGGGATAGCCCTTTCCCATAATGCAGCTGTGTAGCGCCTGCACACCGTAAGCCACGCTCAATTAATATGATCTAGAAAAGAAAATATTGGCATCCAACGTTTAATTTCAGAACAAGATTGAAAATATTTTTGGTTGTTTAAGTTAATATTAAAGAAAAATAGAAGCCAGTGGTTGTATTGCGAGTAGGGATTCATATTATATACACGATCCCATGGTCACTAGGGAAGGGAACCCAGACTGCAGGGTGTGTCTAGGGTAAGATGCAGGCAGATCGCGCAGTGGGGTACACGATTTTTTCCTAGTGCTTGGGCACAAAGACCCAACCTAACTGTAAGAGAATCTGGAAACCGGAGACTTCCTTGTTCCTAGAAGGAGAAACAGATAGGAGGGAATCAAACAGCCTCTGCCACACATGTCAGCCCCCTACTTTGATGTTAGGGAGAACTTTTGAAAGTAGGGTTTTCATTATCCTGCTAACATCCAGCTTTTGAATCGCTGCTAAAAGTAAAATTCCATGTTACACAGCAAGGCATTCGGAGCGCTGTGCCACAGACCTTGTTCATGCGTCCTCGCTCCACCTGTCTTTCTCCTCTTCAACGCTTACATTTTCTCTTCTCTTTGGCCCCCTGCTCCCCTTTAGTGTTAGGATCTAATCCAGCTCTAAGTTATAGGGCATCAAATAGGCTATTTAAACTGCTGTAAACTACAGCATCATCATTTGCAGAATAAATGTCTTAATAGCCACCGCAGAGTTGCAACTATTAACTAAGATTCTCTATCTGTATCTACATCTGTAGATACAATGTAGCACAGTACTTGGAGCACGGAAGTAACTGTATAAATTTGCTGTGAAAGTAATTATTTTCCTTCCATTTTGTGTGATTAGAAACCATGTGCTGCAGTCAAAGAATAGATGCATCTCTCATTAATAATAATAGTTGTTGGTATTGGTATTATTGTTGTTGTTGTTTGTTTGTTTGATACAGGGTCTCATCCCAGGCTGATTTCAAACACTCTAAGTAGTTGAAGGTGACCTTGACATCCTAATCTTCCTGCCTCTGCTTCTGGATCTCAGGGATTTCAGGTAGATGCCACCACACCTATTTTATTCAGTGTGACAGATTGACCCAGGAATTTATGTAAACACGTTAACTAATAATAATTCTTATTTCAAATTGCATGTTATTTGGAGAAAAACGTTGAGTGATTCAAGTTGAGTCATGCTCCTGTTTTAATTTGGGGTTTTATAAATTTAGTTACTTGGCACTCAGGAAAATAAGTTAACGTTTCTGAAATCTTGATTTCCATATCTATAAAACATATTAAGCAAAAGGAATAGCTTGGGTCTGGGGAGAGATCTCAGTCACTACAGTGTTTGTCAGGCAACCATGAGGATCAGAATTCAATTCACGCTACCCACCAAAAAGCCAGGCATGGCAGCACATCTTCTGTTTTTATTTATTCTTATTTTTTATTTTATTGGTTATTTTATTTATTTACATTTCAAATGTTATCCCCCTTCCCAGTTAAACCCCCTATCTCCTCCCCATCATCCCTGCTTCTATGGGAGGACTCCCCCATTCACCCACCCCCTCCTGCCTCCGCACCCTAGCATTTCCCTACCCTGGGGCATCTAGCCTCCACAGGACCAAGGGGTTCCCCTCTCATTGATGACAGAGAATGTAATCCTTTGCTGCATATGTGAGTGGAGCCATAGGTCCCTCCATGTGTACTCTTTGATTAGTTGTTTAGTTTCTGGGAGCTTTGGGGGGTCTGGTTGGTTGATATTGTTGTTTTTCCTGTGGCATTGCTACCCCTTCAGCTCCTTCAGTTCTTTCTCTAAATCCCCCCTTGGGGTCCCCATGTTCAGTCTATCTGCATCTGTATTGGTCAGGCTTTGGCACATCCTCTCAGGGGACAGCTATACCAGGCTCCTGTCAGCAAGTGTTTCTTGGTATCAACAATAGCCTCTGGGTTTGGTATCTGCATATGGGATGGATCCCAAGTGGGGCAGTCTTTGGATGGCCTTTACTTCAGTCTTTGTTCCACTCCTTTTGTCCCTGCATTACCTTTTGACAGGAACAATCCTGGATTTATATTTTTGAGATGGGTAGGTGGCCCCATCCCTCAACCAGGGTGTCATACCTATCCACTGGGTATGGTCTCTACAGGTTCTCTCTCCCCATTGTTGAGTATTTTTGGCTAATGTCATCCCTGTTGTATCCTGGGAACCTCGTGGGTCCTTGGCATCTGAGACTTTCTAGTGGCTACCCCAGTTCCCCATCCCCTACTGCTACATACCATTATTTAATTTCCTGACTCTCTGTAATTCTCCAGTCTCCTCTCACACCTCATGCTACCCTCCCTTTCCTCCCCTCCCCCACTCCTCCTAGACCGCTCCCTCTACCTTCCATGATTATTTTCTTTCCCTTTTTAAGTAGAACTGAAACATCTATGTTTTATCATGGGTATTCTGAGCTTTTTTTTTTTTTTGCTAATATCCACTCATCAGTGAGGACATACCATGTGTGTTCTTTTGTGACTGGGTTACTTCACTCAGAATGATATTTCCTAGTTCCATCCATTTGCCTGTGAATTTCATGAAGTCATTGTTTTTAATAGCTGAGTAGTATTCCATTGTGTAGATGTACCACATTTTCTGTATCCATTCCTCTGTTGAAGGGCATCTGAGTACTTTCTAGCTTCTGACTCTTATAAATAAGGTTGCTATGAACATAGTGGAACATGTATCCTTGTTATAGGAGCATCTTTTGGGTATATGACCAGGAGTGGTACAGCTGGGTCCACAGGTAGTACTAGGTCCAATTTTCTGAGGAACCTCCAGACTGATTTCCAGAGTGGTTATACCAGCTTGCAATTCCACCAGCAATAGAAGAGTGTTCCTCTTTCTCCACACCCTAGGCAGCATCTGTTGTCACCTGAGATTTTGGTATTAGCCATTCTGACTGGTGTGAGTAGGAATCTCAGGGTTGTTTTGATTTGTATTTCCTTGGTGACTAAGGATGTTGATCAATGGAATAGAATTGAAGATCCAGAAATGAACCCGCATGCCTATGGTCATTTGATCATTGACAAAGAAGCCCAAACCATCCAGTGGAAAAAGAGAAAGCATTTTCAACAAATGGAGGTCAGTATGTAGAAGAATGCAAATTGATCCATTCTTATCTCCTGTACTAAGCCCAAGTTCAAGTGGATCAAGTACCTCCACATAAAACCAGATATGCTGAATCTAATAGAAGAGAAAGTGGGAAAGAACCTCAACGATATTGTTACAGGGGAAATTTTCCTGAGCAGAACTTCAATAGCTTATGCTCTAAGATCAACAATCAACAAATGGTACCTCATAAAATTACAAAGTTTCTGTAAGGCAAAGGACACTGCTAATAGGACAAAACGGTACCCATTGGATTGGGAAAAGATCTTTGCCAACCCTACATCCAATAGAGGGCTAATATAAAAATATACTAAGAACTCAAGAAGTTAGACTCCATAGAACCAATTAACCCTATTAAAAATGGGGTACAGAGCTAAATAAAGAATTCTCAGCTGAGGAATCTTGGGTGGTTGTGAAGCACCTAAAGAAATGTTCAGCAACACACCTTTTAATTCTAGCACTGAGAGAAGTCAGAACCAAGAAGATCCCTCTTGTTGCTTAGCAGATATTCGAGCCAAGTCACCAAGAGCTACAAGTCAATGAGAGACCTCCATTAAAAACTGAGGCATAGAGAGATTGAAGAGTACTTTCAACTTTGACCTCTGACCTTCACAAGCACATACATAGTACAGCTGAATGCACCATTCACCCAACCCACACAGGCATCCACATACTCACAACATACATAAAACAATGACTTACTTTTTTCATAGCATCTTTATGCTGATTAATTACAGTTATGATTGTTACAAGTTACATTGGACAGCAATAGACAGTTACTATGATTAAGACAGTTACATTGTCTTAATCATAGTAACTACCTATTGCTTTTACTATTTAATGAATAATTTTACGTGTATTCTGCTGTTTATTTAGCCCTTACAGAATTTGTGCTTTGACTGTCATTCAGTTGTTTGATGAGGATATTTTTTTAGTTCAAAATAATACACCAGGCAATGCTAAGAGCTCACCAACATTGCATTTGTGCTGACATAGGAAGATAAGACGGTCAGACAGATGCCTATGTACTTCTCCTTTGTTACTAAGGCCCTCAAAGAAGCATGCCTTTTTCCTACAGCATGTGTTCTTAAGTATATCTCAAAGGAAGCCACATCCTTGATATGCATAGCAAATCCAGTTATAGTGAGTTACAAAGTCCAAAGGAAAATGCTTTTCACCTTAGTTTAACTTCCTACAGAACATACACCTACAGAACCTACCAGCCCTCCTCCCCCTCCCCTTAGAGAAACAAGGTTATCGGCCATTCTTATTGGGTCATGTTGGGTTATATTGCATTTTAAAGACAATCTAATCCAAGGTTCCTCTATATGGTATTCAAAGCCTCAATGTAGGCCTTACTTCCTCAGTTACCATCCTTTGAAACTTGTCAAGCCCAGGCACTGTTCTCCTAGCTATCTCTCATGGATTGTTCCCCTCTGTGACTCCACCCAGTTAATAGATAATATATTTAAGATAGAATGTGTTCTAGAGTATTCACTTTGTTTTGATTAGTTTTGTGTTTTAGTATGAACTTGGTCAAAAAAATATGGTTAAATATCAGACTCTAAAAAGGAAACACTATAAAGTAACAAATAATATCAATGGTAATATTTATTATCATTATTATTACATTTTTGATATGGAGCTAGTATAGTGCTAATGAGATAGCTCAACAGATAAATGCATTTGTACAAAATGGATGGCCTGAGTTGGATCCCTTCAGCCATGGTGGAAGGAGAGATCTGACTCCTGAAAGTAGTCCTCTGATCTTCATATGTGCTCTGTGTTAAGTACACTGTATTAAGGTACTCACTCATATACACATATACACTTATATATGCATACACACTCATGAAAATAAATGAATGAATTTCTATCACATGTGCAAAGATATAATATCTCAGAAATGTCCATAACTTCAGGGTCCCATCTTTTATTAGTCAACTCTAAAAAATATCCTACTGAATTTCTTTTTCGTTGAGTTGATTATGATGTTTCCAGAGTATGTTTATGTGGTAGTAGCATTTTCTTAAATCTTAATTCTTAATTATAATGGCCCAACAATTGTTTATTGTACTTACACTATTTGTCAGATACCTCTGACTATGGAGCATAATATGATACTGGTTGTGGTAAGTCTGCCTTCAGATTCTTCTTCACATACTATTTTTAATAACTGCCGTGCATTCATTCTTTCTTTGTGGAAGTTTCTAGGGCTCTGCAAAGTTAACGTCTAACTGTAATAACATTAAATCCACACACAACAGAACTTTCCTCCTATGAAGTTAGTGCTCATTGGGGATTGTGGCATACCGTTCTCATTTTCCCAACCCCATTCATTTATGTGTTTTTCAAGGGTTTTCTTGTTGCGTTTATCTGCAAGTGTCAGGAGATTGTGTCTAGAAGCTGCTTCTGCACAAGAAGCATAAACTAATATATGTAAGAAATGTATATAGTTTCTTACATAAACTTTAATGTCTACAGTAGTGATTCTCAACCTTTCTAATGCTGTGACCCTTTAATACAACTTTTTTGTTTTAATGACCCCCAACCATTAAATTATTTTTGTTACTACTTCATAGATATAATTTTGCTACAGTTATGAATCGTATTATAAATATCTATGTTTCTAATGGTCTTAGGTGATCTGTGTGAAAGGTTCATTGCAGTTCAAATGGGGTCACGACCCAACGGTTAAGAACTGCTGGTCTATTGGAAAGGGTTAAAGGAAATAAAGCCTTTTGTGACATCCTTCGGTCTTTCATTGGCTTGCATGACTGTCAGAACACTGGGTTTTTTGAGCATAAGAAGAAAAAGTAGGAAATGTTCTCTGTGTTAAGTATCTGTTCTGTCTGTGCTCATGTTTAATTATTGATCATTGCTATTTCAAATATATATATCATACTGGGATGGCTTTCTGAACATATGGGCTAAGACATAGGTAAATCTTAGAGAACTACATCAAATGTGATGAGAAGAATATATTACTCAGAGTTATTGTGGGACTGAGTGGTAGTGGAAATGTATATACCAATAAAAATAACATTTCCATTTTTAAGACATTAATATGTCTGCCGTAAGATTCTACTTCATATACAGTCTAACTATAATGATAAAATAAAAATGGAATAGTTATCCATTACTCTAAATTCCTATGCAAAATGTTGTTTTTGATTGTTGTTGTAAGACACCTGTGCTAATAAAATTTGTGTATTCTGAGTTTGATAACAGCCTTAATAAAAGTAGGATTATAGAAGGAGCAATGAAAGTTATCATGCATGGTGAAATGTGGAGAGAAAATTAATTTGGAACTGCTTCAACAGAAAATTTCGCTTTGTTGTGCATATGTGCCTGGGTTTTAGACCAAAGTCTTTTATACTTCAATAGTATAGTCAAGCATTTCAACGAATGAGCTGCATGCTGGCACCTAAACACCACAGACTGATTGATGGTCATTCAGGAAATTCACAGGGGTCACACAAGGTACTGCACAAAGATGCTACCTATGGAATTTGCACAATATGGAAGGTCTAGTATTTTTTAAAAAGACCGAATTAATGTATGATTTATCTTTTAAGGTAAGTTTCTAATTTTAGGGGGTTTTACAGTAGTAGGAGACAGCACATATTCAAATCTTAAAAGTTAGATTGCCAGGGTGGGGGGATACTCAGAAGGTCCCCATATGATCATAGGAGAAAGGGAGGGGAGATGGGGTGAAAGATTGTGGGAGGCCGGTGACTGGGATGTAAAATGAATAAATTAAAAGAGAAGAAACCAATGCTTTCTCAAGGTGAAGGAAAAAATCAATGACAATTTTAATCTACTAAATACATAGCTTTGAATTTTGAGACAGTTGCAAAGAGAAATAAAGCAGTGGAAGGTTCAGAACAAGGTGGCACTTAGCAGCTCTCTGTGAACTGATTAAGACATCTTGCTTATTGCATGCATGCAATGAGAGGTTGAATCATTTTAGGACTATAGTATCTTTATAAGTTTATGGTCCCTGTAGTGTGACAACATATAATGAATGTGATGAGCACAGGAGATTATGTTCTGGTGCAGAGTGGGAATCTGTTCCCCAAACGCAAACTGAGACAATGAGGTACTTCCTTAGTATGTTGGAAATTCCCTGCCTTCTGCTATAGAATAGATGTGTCCATATGTCTTTGTCTTATTCAGATACGTTTTTCTATATTTTTTATATACACTGATGAGAAGAAACAGCCAGAGTCATTTTTCAGGAAATATTCCAGCTCAATTTGTTTTTAGGGAGATGAAAAAATCACTTTATCATTAGACCAGCAATAATACTGAAGGCTCACATTGAGTTACTTTAACTTTAATCATATCCGTTTATAAGCTTGTCCTAGAACATGAAAGACCCATGATTGCCTGTACACTGTGTAAGTCATGTCACAGTTGAAAGAGAATTGTACACAGTTATTGCTAATAATGCGACAACAATCATGGGAGAACACGTGTCTATTCCATATACTGATTTCCTGTCTGTTGGATACATACTTAGAATAGTGGAATCACTAGATTCATACACTGGTTCAATTTTGTAATATTTTTAATTTTTGAAATTATAATATAGTTACATTGATTTCCCCTTTGTTTTGCTTTTTTCTCTCTCACACTCCTCCATGAAGCCCCAATCTCCTCTTCTGTAATTCATGGCCTCGTTTTTTATTGCTCATTTTTACACATATATTCCTTTATACATAAATACAACCTGTTGAGTTCATATAATATCACCTGTATGTATATAAACTCATGGCTGACCAAGCTTTTTAAAGTTCTTCTGCTCTGCTTGTGGCTGTACTAATTTACGTTCTCATCAAAAGTATGCAAGGATTTCCTTGATTACATATTGAATCCCCACTTTTTTTTTTACCATGTATTTTAGGTCTTTAAAAGGAGAGCATGTTGACTTAAACGAATAGAACATTTGAACATGGCCCTGTAAAGTCATACTGAGAGAAAGCACACATCTATAAGATATATACTGCCTGAAGCTGCCAAAGTTTAGGAATCGTGTGTGTTAGCAGACAGTTCCCGAGAGCTTCCCTACAGGAAGTGTGGCTCTCTCAAAAACTTGATTATTGATTTCCAGTCTCCAAAACTATGAGACAACGCATTTCTGCTGTTGCGGGGCACGGGCTTACAATACTTGACAATGGCAGTTACCACGCTGTGCTAAATACAATGGTAAATAAGATATTCTTTGGATGAAGGGAAACACATATGTGAACACGTACATGTGGCTCCTTGTCCTGCCTTGAAGAAGACTCTTGATCATTTAATTTCTTTTTATAGAAAACTTACAGTAAAGATTTTAGAACATTTTTAACAAAGTCACAAAACATAGAACTCACTAGCTCTGAAGACAGAGATTTGAGTCACCAAGTGACTCCTTCAAGGTATTTAACTCCTTCAAGGCATTAAAAAAGGGTTTAGATGGAAACCAAAGGACACTCATTTGTTGTTGGGAAGGGGAGACAAACGTAGTAAGCAAGAATGCCAATAAGGTGACGTTGCCTAGATACAGAAAAGGGACATGTTCCAAAGACTGTGAGGTGTTCTTGACATGGAGTAGCAATTTTCCTTTTTCTCCATACTTCTCTGAAGCATTTAAAAAATGTTTACAATTTTAAATACTGAAAACTTTCTATATTAAAATTTTACTTTGCTAAAAATAGAGAAATAGGGGGTGATTAACCACATTATAAAAGAACTTTTTAAATAATGGGCTCACCCCCCCATGCATCCAAAGGAATTTAATATTGAATTTGTACTGTGCTTTTAAAGGAACGAGTCTATTGCATAACTCTGGGTACATCTGCATACAATTATATGGTAAACGGAGAGAGACATGTGCTACGTGGTTCTGCCTATAATGTAGAGCACCTTCCTAAACACTTGGACTTTAATAATTTGGGAGGTCATTTTGTTTAATTTTTGTCTTGGCAGGATTATTGGGTGAAGATTGCCAACTTGTTTGCATATTTCTCACTTGAGCTGATATTGCAGCTATATGAGAATAGTTCTTTTTTTCATTAACGAATAAGTCAAACATAATTTTCGGTTTCTCTCAGTGCCTCTGTGCCTTTATGCAACCTACACAAATGCCCCAATGTTCCACTGTAATTTAACTATAAAATATAATAATGTATTAAAGGGAGGTGGTAATGTTTACCATAAAGTTGTAGTTTTTCCACTTTGGCTTCCAAATCCATTTATGTTAACAGCACAAAGCATAGTTCCTTTAAAATCCTTATGTTCCTTGCAAAAGCACATAAATATTCTACTCACAAAACTGGTTCATAAAGGGAATGTTATAAGAAGGGATATTTTAGGTAACATCGGTACATATGTGTAAACCCTACATAATTGAGACCATAAATCCACAGGATCTCAAAACTATGCTTAGAGTTAACACAAACTTCTTAATGAGATCATAAGAGAAGCACCTGCTGAAACTTCTTTCCAGAAGTTATGGTATTGGGGGAATTTCTGATTTACATATTAGAAAATGAAACTTAATTAAATTACAAATCTTTATGACACCAAGTAAGCATTAAATATTAAAATTTGACCTACTGTCCTATACAATAGGAGAGTCATACCCCACAAGGAGCTACTGAGAACTTGAAGAGTGGATCTCTTGAGGTGTGCTTTAAGTTTAAAATGGACATGATTCCTATGATTTAGTAAAAGAGATGTGAACTAACTCATTAATAATTTTTTCACATTGATTACATGTTGCCAAAATATTTCTGATATACTAGGTTAAGTAATGCCTATTATTAAAATTAATTTCATCTGTTGCTTTTTATTTTTATGAGACTACAGGAAAACAATTAATCAGTGTATGTGACTCAGATCATACAGCTATAGGAGAATGCTTCTCTAGATTTTTATAAATGTTACCAGATTGGGAATCTATAAGCAAGAAACATCTGGTGGTTTATGTGGTCTATATAGTTTTCATATTCATTCATGCCATCTCATGATATATCGATGAGATAATCCCCTTTCCTAAGTTGAGCACATGTCAGCCTGACATGGTATTCAAGAGCTGGCATAAACTTTTGTTTGGTCTTGATAGCAGTTTTCTAACATTCGACCTTGACTTCCAGTAGACAAGGCTCATATTCTCTGGTTTAAGAATGTACATGACATTTCTCTTCTGTGACTGACCCAAAGACTGATCTGTCACTTCAAGAAGATTTGAATGGGTGAGAGTGCCTTAAAATTGCTCATGACAAAATATTTTACTGATAATCAGAGGAACTTGGGGATAATCATAGGTTCCAGCCAATATAAGTGCACATATTTGATTCATTTATTCAATCTATCTATTTGGGTATGAAAAATATGCCTCTTTCATGTATCCTAGTCCATGCATCATAACAAAATGATATATGTTGCTAACATTCAATTCCAACATTATGGCTCAAAGTTATTTGAAGTATTCTTCACCAAATGTCCCCATAGCATATTTTAGAGCAGTGGTTCTCAGCTTTCCTAATACTGTGATCCCTTAATACAATTCATCATGATGTAGTGACCCCCCAACCATAAATTATTTTTATTGCTACTTCACAATTGTAATTTTGCTACTGCTATGAATCATAACACAGATATCCATGTTTTATGATCACCATTGTGAAAGGGTTGTTTGATGCCCCTCAAAGGGGTTGTGGCCCACAAGTTGAGAACCACTGTCTTAGAGAAAGCTTTATGGTTGAACTAGATAATGTTGTCCTAGAACAAGAGATGTGAGAATCTAGGAAGCCAGAATACTGATATTACTTTGGTGATTAGTATCTATCTGTTAATATTAAGAAATGATGCAATTTCACTTCAGTTAACAGAAATATCACAATAGTTTTAGGAAATCTGTGAAAGTGGGGACCTTATTGGATGATTGTGACACTTTTTCTTCATCTTACTTCATTCTTATCTTGAGTCTTCTGGAAAACATTGTTAACAAGTTTCTTCCAGAACAGAGGCCAACCCCATACAAAGTAAGTTACTTTACATCCAGTATTCATTCCCATTAATACTGAATTTCATTTATATGATACCCAAAACACTTTTAACTCTTCTTGCATTGCTAAACTTTCTAGAGTATACAAACTGATCTGAAGAATGAAGAGTGATGACAGGGTCTCATACTGCATCACTTTAAAATCAGAAAAAGGTGGCAGTGATGAAGACATGGATAGATGCATGGTGGAGCATGATAGCATTTAGAGTTCCAGAAATACACTCGACATACATGATCAGCAAGGACGTCAAGATCAGCCAATGAGGAGACAATAGTTCTTTCAATAAACGGAGATGACACTATTGAATAATCACATGCAAGAAACACATTTAAACCCTTAGCTCACACTACATGCAAGAACTAACTCCAACTCAATTATTGTATCTTTAGAAACAAGTTCTAATGATGTAATAATAAAAGCACAGGTAATAGACGAAATCGTTACTTTCAGAATATACTCATTGGACTAAAAATGCAGATTCAGTACATCTAACTTTGTTTAGTATAAATATTAAGTTGTCTTGACATTGTCCAGTTGATCAATTTGTTAGCCAGAAGCCCTGTCAGAGAACAGTGTCAACAATTTGCCTCTGAGACATCTCTGCTTTCCCCTTTTTTGTGGATGCCATTAGCAATTAAGTGTATAGCCCATATTTTCTTCTGCAGTTCTGTATGGGTGTCACGTAAGAGCAGGTGGGTGTTGACAACATGTAAGCATACTATTGTTTAATTCAAGACCTTCAATAGGTATCTATCTAATTGACAAATGGCTTAAGCTCAACTCCAAAGGCAAGCCCGGAAGGTTAGCGTGCAGAATTTCCTTGCAATGGGAAAGAAACTGTTCACTCTCGTACAGCATCACTATATGAAGAGCAGCAACAGTATTTTTCAAATAATCTTGGCTTTAGACTTAAGTTTAATATTTGGGTAATGCTTGGTTTTTGCAACAGACCACGCTAAGTGTCTTATGTAATAGGTAAGTACTTAGGTTTAAAAATGGTTATCACAGTGATCCTTGATATTGTGTGACCAAAGATTATGACAACTTATAATATTCTATGGGCAAGTAATTTGATTCTTATTGACTCTGTCCCCTACTTAGCATGGCATATGCACAAAAAAATTCTGGACTCTCTTATCTTAGTTGTATGAAATTAAAAATGGTTTTCAACTTTTCAAATTCCTACATTACTTCTCTGTCTACAAAAAAAAATGTTAGTTTTATCAACATTTGTGGATGTTTTGAAATTCATATAGCTGTGCACATGGGTTACTTCAATAATCAACATAGTTATTGCTGTAAGCACAAATGAGAGGAAACCAGGCATTACCAGAAAATGAAAGATAAAATGTTATGAATCTGTAAACTAGTAACTCATTTAACTTCCCCCTAGAAGATAAAACATCAAACTCATGAAACAGGCAACAAATTCATTCATGCACTGTGTCTGTGAGAAAATTCCACAAAAACAGAATTAGTAACAGGAAAATATAATTCATGCTTCTTTGAAAAATAAGGAACACATATTAAATAAATACAAAATATGCCAACAACTTCATAGAAAAGTGGAGGAAATTTATGAACAGAGAGGCCACTGAAAAATAATGTAAAGTGTTTCTCAACACAGAAACTATACCAAAGGCCAGTTTTACATAGAAAATAAAATTTTCAACTACTATTATTTTTCTTCTGTGAAAGAAGATAATGAGTCGGTGGGAGACATTTTTAGACAGAAAGGACTTTAAAGACCCCATTGGCTCTCACTTTACCCATATATTTTTACTATTTTAACTCACTATTTTTGAGAGCATAGCATGATACAGAGGGTGGTCTCACAGTAAAAATGAGCAACTGACATGCCATGTGACCAGGCAATTACATGCTGAGGAATGCATGCTGCAGACACCCTTGTCATTAATAGAATCGTCAATATGGAAAATTATTTATTAGGACATTCTTTGAATTATCTGGATCTCCAGGGAAAGTTTTATGTATGATATGATTAAATACGTTAATTAATGTCCAGACACTAGAATAGTATCCCTTTATAATAAACACAGATCATTTTACAGATTAACATATTGGTGTGGAGAGGACAGCGCTGTTTTCCTGTGATAGATGGAAGTGATGGCATTGAGAATCAAAGAAACAGTGTTGACTAAATGCTTTCTTGAGAGTAGATCATGGGCATACTATGTGAGGCCATGGGTTCAACCTCCAGGTCCAAAGCATAACAATCCAAAATATATACAAATAATATCTCCATACAGCCAAATGATCTAATCATCTTTTGCCTCAGTAGGCTCCAGGGGGTATCTGATTCAAGTGTTCCTATCAAGAACACTGATCTCAGGTCCCTTAAAGCAATGTATTCACACACATGGCATTCACACACATGAGAGAGGGAGGAGGGAGGAAAACACACACACACACACACACACACACACACACACACACAGAGAGAGAGAGAGAGAGAGAGAGAGAGAGAGAATATGAATATAGTGATCCGAAGGGTTTGAAGGGTCCCACTCCTTCCTAGAGTACATGATTACAAAGAGTAGGTGAAGTGAATTCATCATATTAGAAAACTGCAAAGCCGTTTCAGATCCATAAATAACCAAGATACAATGGTTGTGTGTTGAAGAATTCATTATCTCTACCTAAGTATCGATTGCAGATAGTACAGTAAAATTTAATTAACCTAAGGTTAGATATTTTACTAGGCATACTTTAGTTTGCCTTACCTATAAAACTGTATCTATGATCACATTTCTTGATACCACTTGCTATTTTTATTTAAATATCGTAGATTGTTTTAAAAGGCATCCGAAGAGGCATATGTTGTATGGCATCATTTCATTTATTTAGATACAATTTCCACCATGCGTCCTTTTGACTGATCAGGGCGAAGTGCCCACCCTTCTGGAATGTAGGTGTTAATAGGTAAGGAGATCCATAAACAGGCAGAGTTTTGAATGAGTAATGAGGCAGCAACATCGAAGAGGGAGACACAGGAAAGGGAGTCAGGTTGTGAGGAGGCCTTATGAGATCAGAGACCAGAGAGAGACATTCAGGTAGTGAAAACAGAAAGTGTAAAGGTCCTGGGATGTAAGGCAGTTCAATGGGCTCGAGTATCATCAGCAAAAGGGGATGTAAAGAGGACGGAGAGAAGGAAACAGACGTCAAAAGACTTATTATAAATGGCATATTTCTGAACATTTTCCCAATAATAGAGTCCTAAGGAACAATTGTTGCTAAAACCCTAAACTCACCCAGGAGCCACTTACATTAAATAAACTTAATTTTCAGGGGAAGTTAACACGTGGTTAATTTTTTCTCTGTCTTTGTTTCTGGTTAAGTTGATACTAGAATTAAATGAGAAGGGAATTCAAGAGCTCTAGCTAGAATCTTTCACCTTAAAAACAGAGAGAGAAGGGCAAACAAAGGTAGAGAGAGGGAGGGGAGGGGGAGAGGGGAGAGGGGAGAGGGAGGAGAGAGGGAGGAGGAGGAGGAGGAGGAGGAGGAGGGGGAGGAGAGAGAGAGAGAGAGAGAGAGAGAGAGAGAGAGAGAGAGAGAGAGAGAGAGAGAGAGAGAGATTGACTGCAAGTCTCCACCCTAGACAAGTCAGAAGTGAAAGACAAGTTTCCAGTCGGTACCACCTTGAGGTCTCAGAGCCGGAGGTTGTCCCAAAGTAAAGAAGTGTGTGAACACATACTAGCATTAGTTCCTGGGAGCTGCCAGAAGGAACCTTCCTCTGCTCTAAGTCCAGGCTAATTTAAATCTTACAAAAAGAAACAGCCTTAGGCCTGTGAGAAGGTTCTGGAATGCTTGGAAGAGCAGATAGGAGAGCTGGCTAAAGAGTAGCAGAAGGGCGGGGATTAATTAGGACAGGGGTGGTTCCCGTCATAACAAGCAGTTCTATCACGATGGTAATAAAACCTTCTGGGAAGGAAGTCAAGAAGGAAAGGAAAAATCAGAGAAGTCTCCCTCTCCCCCCCACCTCTCCACAAGGAAGCAGTTCGTCTCTTTGCAGAACGACAACCCTCAGGATACAGCAGTTGTCTTCAAATCTGTGACCATAAAAAATCATTATCTCTGTGAAATACAGCAATTTGGGAGATAATCAAACGGTGACCAGGGGGCAGAGCTGCCAATCTGAAGGATTATGCTCCCTCGCCCGCCTGCTCCTGACCTTCCTGGGAGCCAGCTGTCTGTGCATGAAGACGCCCCTTCCACTCCGGGCACCTTCATTAGGCTGCCTTCCTTCCTTGGTGTACCACCCATTTGCATAACACCCTGGCTTTCTTAATTAGCACTTCATTTCTCCCTTGACTTATTTTGTGGCTGAGTTCACTGTCCCCCGCATTCTGATTTTTCTCTTTTGCAGAAATACCGAAAGTATTAGAGGAAGTCGGGGGCAGGGTGGTTAAAGGAGAGTAAAGGAAGAGAAGGAATAGAACTGCCAAATTAAGGCCTTAGTAATTAGCCGTTTAATAGTTTCAGGTTGTGGAAGGCTTTTTCCTGAGTCCGCTTTAGGAAGAATTTACTCTCGGCTCTTTTAATTCTGCAATATGCCAATACAAGGCCACTTACTTCCCAGGTATTCCCTTTGAATACACCTTATCAATAGTTGATGGGTCTTTGGTTTTAGATTTTTTTTCAAAACTCCCATTAGCTCTGTAAGAGAAAGAGAGCACACTGGGCCAGTCTCAGGATCTAGTCAGGGGTGGAGGGGTGTGTATGTGTGTGTGAGATGTTGACTGGCTCCCTTTTTCCTGGAAGGCCCATTTAGTCCTGATTTCTTCCTCAAATATTTTTAAGCAAATGAAATATGATTTATGCAGTCATTATGACATTATAATTCTATATATATACAGTATATATCTCCTTCAGACACACAGCTCTGCCCCCATATATATATATATGGTATATATATATTGATTATATCCCAAATTGCTGTAATTCCTTCAGAGATATATATATATATATATATATATATATATATATATATATATATATATATATATATATATATATATATATTCTTGAACATAATATCTATATCTTTCCTTGTACCTACTTCCCCCACCCTAACTCCTCTGGAGACCTCCCAAATCCCATGATTTTTACTTTATTATTCTTAGATATGTGTACAACCTATTGAATCCATTTAGTATTGCTCAAAGGTACATGTGTCTTGGGCTGACCATTCAGGATTGGACAGCCTATACAGAAACTCCTCCCCAGAGGAAACGGATCCTCTGTCAACAGCCAGTGGCCGTTCATCTAGGGGTGGGACCATGCAGAATTTCTCTGGGTTGCCATGTCAACTGGTGTCATTATAATGCTGGTTTTATTAGGGCAATCACCTTGACATTTGATGAATGCATTTTCCTTTCGTGTTTAGGGGCAGTCATCCTGGTTCTCTGGCTCTTCTAATCTTCCTGTCTTCTCATCTGTACATTTTCCTGACCCCTAAGTGTAGAGTTCTGTTGAAGAAGTGTCAGAAGGATTAGTTACCCATAGTTACCCTCTTACCTGAGTAGAGATGCCCAAGCTTCCTCCACGTTAAGGAGAACCTGTACCACGAGTGAATATTCGTTTCTGATCATAAAGAAAATAAATTCTCATAAAGGGTCACAGGAGACAATGGGTAATCACCTTGAAGGCAATCAGAAGTGTTCATTATTTAAATCAAAAACTGTCATACTTGATTTGGTCCCAAGATATATGCATTCCACTCCTACAAATCAATTTTTTAAAAGTATACTACAGTATCCCTTGCATTTTTAATTTCTTTAAGTTGTTTAACTACATACTGACTTTCCCTTTGCACAATAATTCAAGTATTGTTTTTCATTGAAATGTTTCATACTCATCAAAAGTATAACATGCAGCAGAGTAAACCTAGAAAGTAAAAGGGAAAGTTAGATGCTCATGAAGCTTACTAGAGTTTTGAGAGGAAGTAACATGTATATAGGCAGAATGACCATAGTCCTGTGACAATAAATGGGTTCACGTCATAAACAAGTGGTACTTGGCTAGAGCTCTTAGAGTCATACTAGAGAAAGTTGCTCCTTTGTTGTACATTCTTAGAGCCTGAGTCTCCAGGTCTAGACCACTGTCCTGACCCCATTCCCTCTCTGCATGTAAGTATTTCCTTTCTGTCTCTCTCTTCCCTCCCCCCGCAGTGATCCAGGATACTAACAATACTCTTGTTGGAATGCTTGCCAGTGCTATTAAACTAATAAGATGAATATGTGAATGCTGCATGGTATGAACTACCTCAAGTTTTATTCTGTGACTAACAATGCCCTAGATAAAGGTAAAATGGTGAAGAGCCAGATCTTAAATACATTTTTACATATGACCATATGACTTCCTAATCCTATTCAAGTAATACACACACACGCACACACACAGAGACACAGAGAGAGAGAGAGAGAGAGAGAGAGAGAGAGAGAGAGAGAGAGAGAGAGAGAACAACTTCATGGCTACTACTGCCTACACACAAGTTACTTTAAGACATTGTTCTATTGATATTACTTAATCACTTTTGAAGTTTTGTTTGATCAGTGTGCCCTACCGCTAGGAACTACAAGGCAGACGTAGAGTTTATTAATTTGGTTACTATGAGTATATTGACCATTTGGAGGCGAGGTCATCATTTTTGCTTTTGTATTCCCAAAGCAGCTTAATCTGTTTTTACATCATTAAGTGTACACACACACACACACACACACACACACACACACACACACACACACACCAGAAGAAAATAAAATGGAAAGCTGGTTCAAGGAAGGAAACGTTTTGACACCAAGCATTCCTGAAGGAAATGATCCTTGCAAAGGAATTTATATCTCTAAAAACATAAATTCATATACATTTATACCCATAAGACTTTTAAATTACATATAAAAATTATGCTTCCCTTCTTACATCAATGTATACTTATACTTAGAATAAAATATTTATAAGTGGACTAATATGCAAATGCTAACTCTGTTATGGCTGATATATTATTTTTAATAAGCAATCATGTATGTATACCTACCTTACAAACATTCATACATACTCACTCTTCCAGTTTCATTTCTTCTTATTATTTTCTCTTATTCACTTTTCCTTTTCAGCAGAAATCTAATTTCCCTCTTTCTATAAATGTGCTGAATATAGGTATGCAATCTCTACAATTAAAACACAGTAATAAAAACCCACATGGCAAAGGACACACCAAGAAGTCACATTGTCAACGATAGGTATCACTCATGAGCAACAGGAGGGAGTAAAAAACTATGGGACGCAACCTTTGAAACGTTAAGGTTTGAAATATTTGTCCACCATGTTATTTTAACATAGTCGATTGCACTGAATGGATGTGGGTCTGTGTCCCTAGAAATACTTCTGTGAGCACAGAGTGTCTGCAGGTATGTGCCTCCAGGTAGGTCGCTGAAAGACAATGCAAATGAAGACGATTTCCCCCAGCAGCAGCAACCATAGAAATTAACAAGCAGAAACCTGGTAGGTACTAGCATCACTCTACAGCAAGATAAGTTTCAGGGCCGTTTTGAATTTGCTCTCCATTAATTCCTGGATTACCTTTGCCCACAGATGTATGCCACCAAGTTATACGCACAGAAACTAAATATGAGAAGTCCTTAATTATCCGTGCGTAGACGATGCGGGTTATATTTTACCCAGGGCTTATTCAAATGTCCACAAGATCTAAGACACCCACTTGCTTGTTTTGTTACAGCTCTACCCTCTAGGTCAGTGGGTGAGCACCTTGGCAGATCATTTTAATACAAGGTGAAAGTAGGTTAATTTCTGCTGCCTCCTTAAATGCTTTATACTGCATATTTACTTAAAAATAACCAGTTGTTCCAAATCTTGTTTCCAGTTATTTCTACTTAAATACAAATTCATTCTGAACAGTTTCTAAGTAGGGATATTTGAAAAATGGAAAAATAGAGAAGGAAAATACTTCATCCAATGAGTTGAGCTCTTTAAACATTTGTATAACTCCGTATCTCCATGTCCCAGGAAGTATATAATAAAGGTCCTCATTTCACATATAAGGAGACTAAGGTGTATGCACATTAAATACTTTCCTGAACATAAGCACTGGAAAATAAAGAAGCCTGTGCTTTATGTCCTGTCTCTGATGTTGATGGAATCTCAAATGTAATTTACTTTGATTTTAATGCTGTCTTAGTCTCGTATATATGCAAAAATTCATATATGTGTTATGCATATGAAAGGCTTCAATAATTGTAAAAATGAAAGACATATACAAAAAAAGGAAGTATCCACAGTGTGGCAGAACTCCATTCGCTGAAATAAAATAGCTTGCAGATGTACATTATACAAAGCATATGATAAAACTACTCAAGCTAAACTACATACAAATACATAGAACTCAACAATACACCAAATTCTTGTATCAGGGTGCCTACTAGGTCAGTCAAAGCAAAGAGGTGGAATAGAGACAATCTCCTGAACGTGCTTTTCTATATATTCCCTGGTAAGATATGTGTTTACTGGTAATAAAATGGAAACATGAAAGCCTACCACACTGGCACAATGGGATGTCCTGCTACAGGGCTGGCTGTACGGCCACCAGATGTTCACTGTAGAAGGCTAGAAAGGACAATTAATACAGTGCTCTTCCTGCAGGGCATTATTGATCAAAAGGGAAACACATAAACATGCTTCATCATTCAAATGGTAATGAATCCATAAACCTTATTATTTCTTATCTATCTTTGAGTTTCCACAGAAGTTTTTGATGACATACCAAATTGATGTTAGTAGTGTTTACACTCTGCACATGCATTTTCTGTTATTGAACGGAAAGGAAACTATTCATAGAAGAAAATGAAATATGCGAATATAATCCCAAATCATTTATTCATTTATTTGTATACTTGCAATGTATATATAAGTTCTCTCTCTCTCTCTCTCTCTCTCTCTCTCTCTCTCTCTCTCTCTCTCTCTCTCTCTCTCAAGTATACCTTCTGTCAGACAAGAATTATTGCTGAGCAAAACAACCAAAAACATTTGCTAAGTGAAATAACAGAAAACATTCATTAGGAAAATTTGAAGTTTTCAGAAGATTATTGTGTGTGTGTGTATATAATGATGAAATTGTTTCATATTTCACACAGATTCATCTCAACGATCTGAGACTCAAGCAACAAGAGTTGCCTGGTTTGTCTGTGTGGGAATAATGTACTCCTTCCTCCTTCTTGGTCACCGGTGTGATGCACTCTGCTATTTCTGTCATTGCTGTCCTTAATTTGATTTTACAAAATGGAGTGTTCCACAGTGCAAGCCTAACACTCTTGATGTGAGAAGGTTCTAATCAAAACATGACTTGTGCAGCTTAAGAGATGCCTAAGTGGTTACTGCTCTCACAGAGGACCCAAATTCAGTGTCGAGCACCCATGCGAGAAAGCTCAGAACTACGTGTAACTCCTACTCCTGAGTGAGCATCCTTTAGACAACTCAAGACACAACACTGCATTTACACACACACACACACACACACACACACACACACACAGACACACACGCACATACACACATGCACACACACAGACACACAGACACACACACATACACACATACACACACACACACATACACACATACACACACACACACACACATACATACACACACATACACACACACACACACACACACACACACACACACACACACACACACACACACACACACACACACACACACACACACACACACACATACACACACATACACACGCACACACATACACACATACATACGCACACACATACGCACACACACAAACACACACACACATAGACACACACACACACACACACACCTTTTAAATTAAAAATAAAATTTTGGGGACCTGGTGAGAATCCCTAGCAGTTTACAGTACTTTCTCTTGCAGAAGATCCAGGCTAGATTCCTAGCAATTACATGGTTGCTCACAATCATTTATAGTTCCAGTTCTAGGGATTAGGATACCATTTTCTGTATGCACACATATGTACTCACAGGTAAAACATTAATACATACAATCAAATGAACAAATCTAAGTTTTTAAAAGTCTTGTAAAAAGAAGCCCTGACTTGTTACAAATTCGCACCACGATGTTGGTAATTTATTATGCTCCCTGACTCCCAGTTCTTCAACTGCAAGAGTGTGATAATAATTATCGTTAGCTCTATGTAAAATGAATTTCTATTTATGGCAAAGAGTAGGCATCACAAGTATTACAGAATCCAGGAAAAAACACCTTAGCACCCAGTAGATATTGAATAAATCAGTAAGTGCCTGAAATATATATTCAATACAAGATATTTGGAAATTAATTCTGCTTCAACCAGAAGCAGAATTTTGTATTCTGACACTCATTCTCCCACTTTTCAGCTCTCTGCAGCTGAGGTTATGCTGTCTGTACATTTATAGATTTATAATAATAAAATGTATGATCAACATTTCCACAGATCATTAGAAAATAGTAATGGTCACGGTGATGGTTAATTCTATGTGTCAGTTTTCCTGTGCTGAAGGTTTTCCATGTGGATGTCACAATATGGTTTCTGGGTGTGGACTTAGAACATCCTAGGAAGACATTAAAATGTGAATAACTAAAATGAGCTAACAAGATCTGTCCTCACAGATGGGCGTGGGCACCACTAAACCAACTCAGAGTTGGAAGAGACCAAACATATAAAAAAGAACAAGCTCTCCTTGTCTTAGAATATTTGTCTTCCTCTAGAGTGAGATAGACATTAGCGTTTCTAATCCTTTGGCCTTTGGATTTGGGGATTTAGATGAGCCCACCCCCGCAAGACCCTGTGGCCACATCTCATGTGCATATCCACGTGAACACACATCTATCATCTATCTTTCCCATTGGTTGTGTTTCTCTGTAGAGCTCTAACATATTAAATTATGATTTCTATAGAAGCATAATATCAAATTTGAGTGTATTAAACAAAGTGCTTAATTTAATTAAGGTTTTGCCATTTTAAGTACTGTATCCTCTGCATTATAGGTAGTTTGTTTAGTTCTAAAATGCTTATCTCTGGTCCTGTACCAAGAGACACATAAATGAGGGGGATAATCTATAATTAAATATAAAGAAGAGTTTCCCTATTGGCAGCAAAAAAAATGACAGAGAAGGGGGGAGGGAGGGAGGGAAGAGAGGAGAGGGGGGTGCATAGGGATTCACAATATCATTTCTGTGAATAGAAAGGGAGAGAAACTCGTGAGGCAGCATGAGATCTCTTTTGCTAAGGTCCTATAATTTTTACAATTTAAAATTTAAAAAGTAATAAAGAATTTCGTGAAACTTCTACATATCAAATAAAATTTACCTAGGTCAGACCTTTAGGTCATTGCTGGAAGTCTTGCATGCGTCAAAGGGGGTCTAGAGGGCTGAGATGCTTATAAATTTGGAAATTAAACATGGTCCTGAAGTTGCTTAGATGGGGCAGAAAATCTTCATTAATGGCCTTACATCTTTGTCACTTTAATTCACAGAAATAGTCGAAATCAGACAAAGTAACTTTTCTGAAACAGATGCAAATTAGGTGTATACATGTCTATACATATATATATATATGCCTAGCTATACATACATTCCAAGAATATGTATGAGAATCTTGATACACATACACACATGCACATAATATGCAAGACAAAAATTATTGAAATTACATATATAGAATGTAAATGAAACAATAAATGCCCTCTTTCCCCTTTCAGGTTTAAGAAAATAGGAGAAGACAGGGTTGTGGGACTAGACACTAGATACTGTGAACAAGTTACCAGTTTTGAATCTTTCACTTAAATCTACCCCTCATTGGTAATACCCTACTAGTACCTTAGGCTTGATAAACTGAGTAGATGTTTAGACCACATTTATGGTTCTATAATGTATGACAACTGTTTCATTGGATATTGTGTCTTATGATAAATAGGAAGTGTTGAATGTTTGGATGTTTGAATGTTTGGTCCCTGTCTGGGGATGCTCTTTTGGGATGTGATAGAAAGGTTAGGAGCTGGGAAACAGCTGGAAAGAATAGT
Organism: Rattus rattus; assembly: GCF_011064425.1. NCBI lineage: Eukaryota > Metazoa > Chordata > Mammalia > Rodentia > Muridae > Rattus > Rattus rattus. The sequence goes on along the minus strand of NC_046157.1, from coordinate 97,115,991 downwards.
TTGGTCCCTGGGGGACACACTTTTTTATTGAATATTTTATTTACTTATATTTCAAATGTTATCCCTTTTTCCAGTTTCCCCTCCACAAATCCCCTATTTCATTCCCCTCTCCTTGCTTATATGAGTGTGCTTCCCTATCTACCTATTCCTACCTCACTACCCTAACATTCCCCTATACTGGAGCATCAAGCTTCCAAAGGACCAAGGGGTTCCCCTTCCAGTGATGTCCGATAAGGTCATCCTCTGCTACATATACAGCTGGAGCCATGGGTTCCTCCATGTGTACTCTTTAGTTGGCGGTTTAGTCCCTGGAAACTCTGGGGGTGTCTGGTTGGTGGATATTGTTCTTTCTATGGGGTTGCAAACCCCTTCAGCTTCTTCAATCCTTTCTCTAACTTCCCCGTTGGGGTGGGGGGCACACTTTTGAACGTCATTTGTGATCCACATTCTCTTCCTCCTCTGTTTTCTGTTCATCGTGAGGTGAGCAGGCTCTCCCATGTTCTCACACTGCCGTGTTTGCCTCCCCATGGGCATACACCCGAGAGCTGAGAGCTCTGGACTGAAACCTCAGGAAGTATTCCTTTTCCTTGCTCTTTTGTGTGTTTAAACACTGATACAGTAAGAATAACTAATGTACCTGGTCAAAAGTTTAGGTCATCCCACTCCTGTTTATAAGCTTATATATTTTAAGGGACACATAGTCTCTCTAATTCCTTCCTGGTTGAATCACTAGAGACCGTGTTCCAGTGTTCCGCCGGGGTTGGTTTTCTTTGGCTGTGACGAGAAGCCATGTGAACTTTCACTTTCCAGCCATGCTCTCTCACACACCCATCTCTTTCCGGCCCTCGGGTTTCAATGCAACAAAATTATCACGCACCTGGAGTAAGACTCAATTTCCTACCCTATTGACTCATCTGTTTCGTAGTTTGACCTGTACAGCACACTTCTACTTAGCGTTAGACTCCTGGGGTTCTGGATGGATACGAGACACATTGGGGAGAGCGTGACAAGATTCCAGGCATGCAGACCAACTGCTTCCTGCATTTCCCCTTTCACATGGATGGCAGTACATAAGGATACATGAAGTAGAGAACCAAGCAGAAAGATGAAGCGTTTCAAACGTATGCACATATTTGTACCGGGAAGGCAGACAAACACCAGCAGGTCGATGTTGTCCCAGGAACGAGCCGCATGGGCCAAGTCAAATGAACCTATGTGGGAGAAAAAGTTATGAAATACATATTTACGTACGTTGATAAGCAATGTGCTTCTCGGTCTGGGTTTCATGAACCTTAAAAGTACAGGATCTGTCGTTTGATCAAATGGCTCGTGATTAGAAAGTATGACAAATGCTAGCTCACATACAGGCCAATATCTCCCAGGTCCCTATATGGGATATTTTTTTATTAACTTGAGTATTTTTATATACATTTAAGTGTTATTCCCTTTCCGGTTTGCAAACATCCCCTCCCCTCCCTTCCTTATGGTGTTCCCTCCCCACCTCCCCCATTGCCCCCTCCCCCCAACAGTCTAGTTCACTGGGGTTCAGTCTTAGCAGGACAGGGCTTCCCCCTTCCACTGGTGCTCTTACTAGGATATTCATTGCTACCTATGAGGTCAGAGTCCAGGGTCAGTCCATGTATAGTCTTTAGGTAGTGGCTTAGTCCCTGGAAGCTCTGGTTGCTTGGCATTGTTGTACATACGGGGTCTCGAGCCCCTTCAAGCTCTTTATGGGATATTTTTTTAAAGACCCTGAACCCCTCGATTCAAGGTTACTTCACATATATTTCCAGTCAATAAGAAGAACAAACATTTCCTCTATGGCTAGAAAAATTGCTTTTTCTGAAAGTAGGTCTAGATGTTTGTTTATTGATCTTGGTTACCACGAGATATTCCTGAAGTCTCTTGAAGGGTGTACCCTGCCACCTCTGTATAGCTTCTGTTTCCTGAGTAATTAGTCTCCCCGCACCCCTTGCTTACTGACATGACTATTTTGCTATAGATTCTTGTCCTAACATGAACTGGAGCAAATACTTCATTTTCATCCATAGACCTTAGACTGTGCAAGAACCATGGTCCCAGAAGTAAAATAACAGGGTTTTATTTATTACAGTCTCCAGTCTATTCATTCGTTTTTATTGGCATTGAAACAACATTTGGGCAAGATTATATTGCAGATCTTTCTTGTAATATGGCTGCTTAAAGGCTCAAATTAAAAAGCTACCATTAATGCCATGAATATAAATGAATGCTAGACATAGTACCGTGGATTTCTCACTTAAAAGGGGAAAATGTGGTAGAACTGGGTAGTGGGTAGAGAAAAGAGAAACCTTTTCAGAATGCTTAGAATTTAATGTAATAGTCAAACAATTATTTAGTTATGTGTTCTTTTCGATTCTAGAAATATGAACAAATATTAGGGACATAGAAAGGAAGAAGAAAAAGGACACAGAAAGTAAAGTTAAAAAAAAAACAAATACCAAAATTATGAAAAGAAAGATGTTTTCCAAATTTGGGGGGGGGGGGTTAATCATACGATGCTTGTTCAATGGCACACACCAAATAGAACTAGGAATTTAAGAATATTTTAGAAATATGTATAACTTAATAAATTACATGGAAGTTCTTTGGAGAGTTTTCTAAGTCTCACTTCCCCCCTTAGCTAAGCAATTTCTTTTGTCTTTGGCATGCCAGTCTGGCCGGGAAGAAGACAGTGCTGAGGTGACTGGATGACCTACTGACCTCCATTTCAACAAATCGCTCATTCACTTAGGTTTCCTGTTCGTCCACACCTTGTTAGAGATGTACACCGAGCACAGTCTAAAACAAGGAGACCAAATCACCGTGCGGGAACTGCATTTTATAAAAAAGGAAAAAAAGAATGAGGCGGTTTTGCTTTGACGATTTGCAATCATTATTCATCTAAAAAGAAATTCTGATTATCAAACCAAACCAGAGCAGAAGTTATAAAGCAAAGATAAAAACCAACCATGGGCATTACCCGATGATTTCCTGAATACAAATGATCCTGCACGATACACTGTTGTACTAAGCTACTTTTATCCAAATTTATCAAGTGTTCATTTTAATAACTTTCATTGCCTTACTTCCACCATTTACATTTAAATGCAAATCTTATTTTGTGATTCTACTAAAGATCTTATATAGAACCAAGGAAAATTACTATACAAATGCCATTACCTAGAAGTTTGAGATCCTGAGACTACAAACGGGTTAATTAATTACATTATCTGTAGCATTACCCTGGCTACGTTCTGCCTGGAAGGCATATGGATCCACTCAGCTGCTGAATTCAAAAGAGCTGTGTCCTTTTCATGCAGAAGAAAAATCATCAACCTAACCATCTCCCACCCCCACCCCTACCCCTACCCCCACCTTTACCCTGCCCCCATCTATAAGCACTGGAAGACTCTTTCTTTCTTTCTTTTTTTTTTTACCTGATTATTTTATTCTTTTTTTTAAATAATCAAAAGAATCAATATTAAATAACAAAATATTTCACAGCATGGTGAAAGCTGAGTACCACATAGCATTCTAATTAGAGCTTCTACCAAGCTTATGTTGTATCCTGGGCAAAATGCTGCTCAGGCTAAAAATTCTGTGATAGAGGAGAACGGATGTCTGCCCATCAGGAACTCATATCCCATCAGGATGCTCACAAACAGTTAAGCAAAAATGTGCAATGAGAAAGTACTTCAAGATTTGATTTATTAAGAAAGTATTAGAGAGATGGAGACCATTTAGGTAGTCTAAATTAATTATATAATTTTTCAGCTTGTTTTCTGGTTTCATTGCTTTCTCCCCTCCCCCGTCTAATATTTTTCTTTTCCTTCTCTCTCTTGCTTTTAGTCCTTTTAATTCTCTCTTTTCTTCTCTCTCTCTCTCTCTCTCTCTCTCTTTTCTCTCTCTCTCTCTCTCTCTCTCTCTCTCTCTCTCTCTCTCTCTCTAAAAGCCAATGACACTACTGAAAAATAAATATGGGGTAAGAGAGAAAAACAAAACAGCAAGAGTACTTACTGGCCCAGGCAAGATGGTTCAGCAAGGAAAGGTGACTGCCACCAAGCTTGACCATCTGAGTTTGATCTCCAGGACCCACATGCCTCACGGAGCCTCTGAGTTGTCCTCTGATCCCCATACATGCATCACTGCATGCAAAGCCATATGTATGCATATATACACAAACACACAGAATGTAAGTAATGAATGTAATTACTTTACAGTAAATAAATAAATAGAAGAGGCAAAGAGAGAGTTGGCACAGGCATGTATATTGTAATATGCTGGATCAAGAGAGAAGGCTCTGTGGTTAAGGACACTTGCTCTTTTACAGAAGACTCCAGTATGGTTCCCAGCATCCATATAGCAGCTGACAACAGTATATAACTACATTTCCTAGGAATCTAATGCAATGAGAAAGTACTCCAAGATATGATTTATTAAGAAAGTATTAGAGAGATGTAGACCATTTAAGTAGTCAAAATTAATTGTATAATTGCTCAGCTTGTTTTCTGGTTTTATTGCTTTCTCCCCTCCCCCATCTAATATTTTTCTTTTTCCTCCTCTCTCTTTTGTTTTCATCTTCTGTTTTCAGTGGGCACCAGGTATATACATGGTACATATTACATGCGCATGTACATTTATATATACTCATATCCATATGGCAAGAATAAATCCATGGAAAACAGGTTAAAACTGGTACACCAAAATACATGGCAAATGCTTTTACATATACTTGTTAAATGCGTGTGACATGTGTTCCAAGGTCCTTAGTGGCTAAAGATCAGGGAGGTAAAAATCATCTTCCAAATCATTAGCAGCATTTTTAGCAACTTCTCAGAAACAGCAAAACTTCTCTGTGTAAAATTGGGATGAATCTCCTTTGTGAGTCCATGGCAAAGGGGATTCTGTGAGCACGGCAGAGAATGTTTCCTACAGTAATAAATCAGCAAATGAAAACACAGTCTCTAATTATGGTTTTGGTTTTGGTTTGTTTTGTGTGTGTGTTTTTTTTTTCATTTTTGTTTGCTTATTTGTTTTGAGACAGGGTTTCTCTCTGTAGTCCTGACTGTCCTAGAACTTACTCTATAGAGGAGGTCGGCCTCAAACTCATAGATCTGCTTGCCTCTGTCTCCCAAGTGCTGGAATTAAAGGCATGTGTCACTACCAACTGGGTAGTTTCAGAGACCGAAGTGGCAGAGGATTTGCTTGGCACAGTGATGAGAGAAAGAATGGTAAAACCTACATCTTGCGATTCAGAAGTTAAGTAAGGTTCTTGCTCTTACGTTCTCTATATAAAATGCATTTGAAGCAGTTGGAAAGGTAGCTTGGTGATTAGAAGCATGGCAAAGCACTGACAACTCTTTAAGAGGACCTAAGTTCAGTCCAAGACCCCACGTCTCGTGGCTTTATAATCTATAGTCCCTGTGTTGATGGGAGATGACTCTGCCTCTTGTGGACTGTGGGGATATCTACCCTCACAAGTATATATATAATACTTTATATTTTATATAAAATATATACAGACCTTCAAATCTATATTCACATATTTATTATCAGTGTGATTTTAATTGGAATAGTGTTTAAGCATTTGCTCCTGCAACTGGAAACTCTTTTAAAATATACTTCCCATTTGAGAATGATATCACTGATGCCTTGGGGGGCGGGGGTCAATGTCTTGTTTTGGTTTGGTTCTGGTTGGGTTTTATATAGTTAATAAAGCCAGGACTTGTGTATGCCAAACATAGAGTCTGCCACTGAGTTCTATTCCCATGCAGGACCTCAATATTCAATTAAAATGCTCAAGTCTTGTTTTATTTTCCATCTTCCAGTTATCTTAAATTGTTTTCAGGTTATTTCTAATTAGTATTTTTTTTTACTATCTTTAGTAGTTAAAACTTTATCAGGATGATTATAATCTTAATAGATATTTATAATTATTTTAAGGTGTTTGTACATTTAAATTTTCATTTATTTGAGAATTTAGCATCATTGATTTTTTTCTAGAAGTATTGAGTATATGAAATGAAAGTGCTGTAATTATTCTCAGTAAGTAATCTTATATTACTTACCAAAACGATAGGATATTATTTTGTCCCTTTCTCTGAATGATAATTACAATATGACAACTGCTCAGTTATACATTCTCAATCCTAAATATGTCTTGACCATGAACAATATCACACATCAGTTTAGCAGATATAGAAACTTTGCATCAAAACATATACACATACCTGTACATGTATGCATGTGCAATCAATGCACAAAGAAAAACACACTGAAATATTTGTTCTACTCACTTGTGATAGCATGATCAATTGAGTCCCTATTATATATTATAATCAGAGATGCAAATTTCTATTTAGCATATACAGAGGGCACAAATTTAATGTCAACACCTTAGTTGGAAAACAGAATTCACACTTAACAGTAAGGCCATGCCATATTTCATTTGCATTTGCAAATTTAGGTTTATCCTTAGGCAACTCACAAAAATCTGTTGTCTCAGTTTCCTCATTTCGTGTATGGGATCTTTGAGAAAACATTTTGGGACTCACAGGGAAGCTCTGTGAAGTAACTTATTCATGACTAGCAGGTGAGTAGGAAGCAGAAATAACCAGCTTTTCTTCTGTCCATGAAAGTAGATACTGTTAAAACCTCAGCTTGCTCCTGAGAGGTAAGAAAGAGGATAGTGCCCATTGTTTCTTAAAATCAGGTTAAGGTAACATATAACAATAAGCAGGCTTTGAGGAGTCAAGACACTTAGATTTGCTCCAAACTGGTTAATTGTCGGTTTTTGGGTCTGAGATACCAAAACTACTTGAATTATTTTATTCCACTGATGGGAGTCTTATTTGTCACATGATTTCACACTGAAGTTACATAGCTGACACTTCAATTCTGACATGGTTACAGACCCATAGCCAACATTCTTTTTTTTTTTTAAGATTTATTTATTTATTATATATGAGTACACTGTAGCTGTCTTCAGACATATCAGAAGGGGCATCAGATCCCATTACGGATGGTTGTGAGCCACCATGTGGTTGCTGGGAATTGAACTCAGGACCTCTGGAAGAGCAGTCAGTGCTCTTAACCACTGAGCCATCTCTCCAGTCCTGCCAACATTCTTTACAGATGGAAATTTCAAAGATGTAAATTACTGGCTAGTTTGGTTTAGAAAGAATAGAAAGGAAGGAAGGAAAGAAGGGAGGGAGGGAGAGATGGAGGGAGGGAGGGAGGGAGGGAGGGAAGGAGAGAGAGAGAGAGAGAGAGAGAGAGAGAGAGAGAGAGAAAGAAAACTGCTTCAATGTCAATGCTTTGTTGGAAGAAACAATTTCAAAGTGGGGAAATGTTCTCTTTGTCTTTCAGGGTCCCTCTAGCCGCCGGGCAAAGAGGTAAAGAGAAAGAAGAAAGTTTCTGAGGTGTTCAGTTGGTGTAACCCAATATGTCAGGAAGAATGTGTTTCCTGTAAGTGTAGATCATTTTCTGAACTCCTGAGCTGGGCAGAGTCCAAAGATGCATCACTTCATTGCCTCTTAGGAGACCTACCTAAGCCTGCTGTGGCTGTTTATAAAATGAGGAAACTGCTTCTGAAAGTATGGCCTATTGTACAGGAAGTATTTTGAACTCCTCAAAGTCATCAGGCCGCACTTATTGAGCGCCCACTGTGTGCTTAGCACTGTGCAAATACAAGGTGTCAGATTAACAAATCATAAGCCTTCTGGCTGCAAAATAATTTTTTAAAACCTTCAGCTCCATCAATATTCCATGCCATAGAGCGGAGAAAGGTTTAAGTTCTATTGCTTTTGCTTTTACAGATAATTTATGAAAAAAATGAAATATTAACTAGGAATGTGGTAGAATAGCTTTCTATTTCGCTAGCAGATGACAAATGAAGCAGGGTAGGCACACATTTGAATAAGGAATTATCAATCAACCTCAAACTTGACCCACAGCTGTCATCCCTACAAATTAATGTTTACCAATTTTAAATGTGTGCAGGACATCTGGAAGCAAGCACAGGCCGTGCGTGGCTTGCAAGAAATGGTATATCAAAAGCTAATTATAGCAGCAGCGAGCCCGGGTGTCATTTTGTGATGGTAAATTATAGACGGGAGCTCTGTCACCACAAACTGTTATTCATAACTAAATCATAATGCTTTTAAGTTTTAATTAATCTGCTTAGCTTTAGTTGCAAGGGGGAAGCTTGCTTAACTGTTCAGCCACTGACATTCTCTTGGGCTACCCTGTAACTGCAATCCGGACACCTGAGGGAACAAGTCCACATTATCCCGGCTGACATTGCCTCTATTAAAGAGAAGTTCTTTTAATATGTCAGAGTCTGACTATTTCCTTCTATTTCATTATCAGAAAAACCAATTAATTTTCCATAAGGGCACCAAATTAATTACAAAATACTATGGAAATCTGAGCTGTCTCTTCTTCCCCCACCATTATGGAAATACCAAGCCCCTTGGCAGTATAGTCCTTTGGTGGTAACAGGTTTTCTCCATAGTTAACATTTTATTTGTGATGTTGGAAAGAACCCTGGAAAAACTGGTGCTGTTATTTCTTTTCTGCATGAATTATCTCCTCCCGTTGCTACCCATACCTCTCTTTTCCTACTGAGCTGTCCTTATAATCTGACGATTAATTGGAGAAAGGAAATTTTCCATAAAGTAGTTCTCCGTTAACGTGATGTGAGCTTTCTCCCCACTGAGTCTGTAACCTCTCATTGAGGGAGCCGTGCTTCAAATTACTTTATGAACACATATTCCCTATCTCTCTTAGATCTAAACACAAGCGCAGAATTCATTTTAGAAACGTAGTCAATTATTTTATTGAGAAGATTACCACCACCAACAAAAGAAGCTTTAATTCTTTAGAGTTTAATTCATCAAGTTTTTTAAAGATAGTCTTAAACAGTAGTTAAGCATCTTCAAGAAGTCCCTCAATAAAAAGAAAACATCTCCAACAAATGGTGCTAGGTAAACAGGAGAGATCCATTTAGGACACACATTTCCATTCTTATCTCTACACAAACCTCAGCTTCACATGGACCTCACCATAAGATTTGATACAGTGAATTTGTTAGAACAGAAAGTGAGGGATACTCTTGAAAATCAGAGAAGACTTTCTGAGTAGGACTCTAATAGGGTCCCTATGGATAGATAGCACCTTCATGGAAAATCCTTCCTCTGATTTATCTTTATGAAGTAGCAACAATTCAGTGGAAGGAAGGTAGCCCGGGTCAACCTATTCTCTTTAAGAAGAGGTGACTTTTCCACATGCCATGAGAAAGCCATGGTCACAAGCCAGTAAGCCACTGTGCCTCCATTGCCTCTGCTTCAGTTTCTGCCTCAACTTCCTGCCACAAATTCTATTTGTGGACTGTGAAATGCAACAAACTCCTTTCTCCCCCAAGGTGCGTTTGGTCATTTTGTTTAATCAAAGCATCAGAAAGCAATAGAACATGGTGTTTGCAAAACAGTACCTAGACCATCAATGATATCTTGCTGGAGACAAAACATACATGACTTCATCTGTTTCTCTGAAGCACCCAGCACTTTGTCTTGACCAGTGACAGAGTCCACATTTTTGATGACTCAGCACCACAACCAGGGACTTTCATGGCTTCCTGCCTGGAATTGGTAGTTGATCTATTGTTTGCCTATATCCATACTAAATGTAATGTAAAATATAAATCCATAAATATAATCAATATTTTATTATGTATTATATAAAATACCTCATTATATTATATAATATTGTGTTTTATATTATATGATAAAATATAAATATATGAATAAATATAAAATAATTTTCCTGTCATCTTTGTCACCATGTACCAAACATACCTAGATGAGTTTGTGATTCAAATGCTATAAATTATTTAGTGATAATTTCAATAGTGGCTGTTTTGAAAACATTTAAAAAAATAACTAATGTATTTAAAAGATAATTAATATATTGCAATGAGGTGTGGGTCAAGGTGTTTAGTCTTCTTCCCTGGAACATGACTTGTTGCTTTAAGTGAAAGTCATCGGAAGCAGACAGTTGTATCTCCTGAGACCTCTTCCAGCCTTCATGAAAAATGTCACTGTAGATTCTTCAATTTGCATATCAAGCAATGAAACGACTCATTTTGTATTTGCTTTCCAAAGAAATGTCTGAAATTTTAAAAAAGCAAAACAGAAGATATGGCCATAGTTAATATTACTTCAAATAGAAGATGGTGAAGCTTTAATTTGTCTCTCTTTGGTTAGTAGGTTTTTATTTTAAAATGCTGTTAGGGATTATGTAGCTGCCTTGAGCACCAAGTGCCCCTTGAAGCCTCAAAACATAGTCTTTTAAATTATACTAAATGGATTAGGCATGGATGTAATAGGATTTCATACCTCACTTCTTCTAAGGAAACTGAGGCACAGAGTAGCCCATGACTTGGCAGATGCTAATTTTTACAGATTCAATTTTTTTGGTACATGGAGGTTTTCTGCTGAAATCAAGTTTCTCCACAAAACATGCTTCTAGCTGTAGATAGATATGTTGCAATCTGTAAGGATCACTGAGCCCTTCTGATCTATTTTATGCATTTACTTTCCCCTATTAGATGCCAACTCTCTTCATCCCAGTCATGAAACAAAAAAACAAATTTTAAAAGGGCAAATCATCTTTGACTTGATTTCTCCAATATAACAATAGATGCCCAAATGCTCTTTGAATCTGCTTCTGATGCAGAGCCAACGTCAGAGGACAAGTTAAAACACCGGTGCATAAATAATTAAAACATTTGGGGACATCAGGTTCATAGTCTCTTCCCTTAATAACACTACATTTGAGTCTCTGATAAGCCTTCAAATGTGTCTTAGCTGAGGGTTCACCCAATTGGAAAATATGTTCCCTTAACTTAAAAACAAACCTGGATGGAGATTTAGCTCAATTCTTGCCCATCTGTTACCTCATGACGCAGACAAGGAAAACGAGTGCCTTTCTGTCAAATGAGGCAGATTCTCATACTCGTAGAACACATAAATATAGATGAGAAACTAGCTAAATCAATCTATAACCTTACAAAACAAAAGCAACAATCTCCCCCAAGCTTATTATCAGGTACATGAAACAGAAACAGTTAAAGTACGTTGCTCACGTTTCAAAGGATAATGTCATAGATTAGCCAAAGTGCTACGGATAGCAAAAAGGGAACTGCTTGGAATAGTGCTACCTAACTTCTGTTGAATTACGTAGAAAGTACAGTAGAAAACATGCTTATTTGCTGTACTAGGGTTAAACTCAGAACCTCAGATCACATTCTACTACTGGTAGAAAAGCATTATTGTATTGGCACGATACTTTTATTTTTTGTTTTATTTTTTGTTTTTTTTGGTTTTTTTTTTTTTTTTTTTAATTTCAAGAGGAGTCTTATTTGGTTCTCCAGGCTTCCCTCAATCTTGTGAACTTCCTGCCTCTGCATATTGAGTGGCTGAGGTCATAGTCATGTGGAAACATACCTGGATGAAAGTTCACATTCTTTTTTATTTTTTCTGTGTTGAGACTGATTCCAGGGCTTCGTGCATGCTGGAAAGCACACTACACACTAAGCTACATCCTTTTGAATTTTTGAGTCATGAGTTATGCAGGCTTTGGTGAGATGTTGGCTCACCACTATCATTCTCCCACATTGTTTCCTCTGGGTCTGTGCTATCCAGACCAATTTCCACTGCCTTTACGCTGCTGTCACATCCATAACAGCTCCATCTCTAAGGTCAGGCCTGCTCCAGTGGAGAGGAACTGGTCAGGCAGGTAAAACACCTTACCTGAAATCACAGACAGAGCACAGAAGGCTAGAATGTGCTTCTTCGTGAGGTGAGAGTAATAAAAATTCGATTAGATCCAGATTACCTTGGCAGATAAATTATGAGTATTTATAAGTAAGGTTTTTAAATGAGATAAACAGTAAAAATGAGCTAATGCTTCCTGATAACTGGAAGAGTATTTATTAACGGGCGCTCCGTTTTTTCCTATGACCCTTTTTGTTGTTGAGGGTGGGTATCCCTCCAACTACTTGGCAGCTGTCTTCTGTACTTTTCCCAACTCAAATATGCCTCTCTGGACGTCCGTATACCTGAACAAGGTAACCAGTGCCAGACAACTCGTACAGACAAATAGAAGATGATTCCTCTCTCTTTCTATGTTCTGTTTGGACTCACTGTCTTTGCTATGCAAACTCCTTTAGAAGAAGGCATAGCTTTCTTTGGAAATGTGAAAGCTCGCGATTGTCTGTGTGTGAATTACACAGTTTGAGCATGCATTTTCCCCTGTCTGGCACACATGCTTAGATGTGCACACGCCTTGGTTGGTTATCCAGGTGAATACCAATAGAACCTGCCAGACCGCAATTGGCGTGTGCAATGGATTTGTGGTGGGATTTGAGACACCTTCAGTAAATCACGTTGTTCTTCCTCCCTGATTTCTTCCTTCGTGATGCCATTTTAAGTCCTTAAAAATCAGACCGGCTTCTTTCGTTTTAGCAAAGATTCCTTTTAATTGGTTTCAGACTCATTTACCTTTGTTTCTGAATCAGCTCTTTAATGCAATAGTCAAAAGTGTGCGTTTCATTTGCTTCTGAACTGCTTGTTCGAGGAAATAATCTTTTTTGTGAAAGAAAAAAAATATATGTTGCATCCTGACTCTTGTTCATCCGTCAAGGTTTGGGTAATTAAAGCATTCCTTATTTCTCAGCACAATCTTACTACTTCTCCAGAGGTTTTAAATGCTTTTTACCCTCAGATTCATCGGTCTCCTCTATGTTTCTTTACAAATCATATAAGTATGAAATCTTTTCACCGGCTTGTCGGTCTTTCTTTGGGCAAAAATGACTCATTCTTGAAAATAATTATGGTTCATTTTTAACACTTCTTTCAGTTTATGTGTTTGTATATGTGCCTGCCTATATGTGTATTTTGTGCATATGTGTGTGTGTGCATATGCTCATGCATGTTTGTCACGGAGAGGTTATGAAAGCCAGAATGCACCGTGGTTCCTTGCCTTCAGCCCAGCCTGTTTGAGACAGGGTCTCTCTGCAGCATACACCAGGCCAGCTCCTCTGCAGGCCTCTGGGGACTCTCTTCACCGCACTCCTATTGCTGGGATTGCCAACATGGATACTGTGAATCTGGCTTTTACACTGCTGCTGAAGGTCTGATCTCAGATCATGACAATTGCAAGACAAATACTTTGCCCAGCAAGCTGTCCTTGTGGCCTCTTGATTTTTTCACTTAATTCAATTTTGTGGACACAGCATATTTTTATGTCAATAAATACACCTCATATAATTTTAATACTACAAAATCCTATTATGTTGGGCATCATAATATATCTCAACAACCTCCAATTGTTAAATATTTAACACGATCACACATATATCATGAAAGTAGTATTATAGTATGAAAATTTCACTGTGAAGTACTTTATCCTAATCCTAGTTATCTCTTTAAGACAATCCCAGCTAGGAGTAGTAGGACACACCCATGATCCTAGCTTCTTAAGAGGCAACAGTGGGAGGTTTTCAAGTTCAAAGAAAGTCTGGGCAATATAGGGAGACACTGTCAAAAACAACAAAAAAAGATACAATTCCATTCAAGGGGCAAACATGGCTGCCATAGAGCCTGTTTTTGCCTACTCTTAAATCTCAATTTGCATTTGTATGTCCACTATGTAAGAACATCCTGATACAAATTTGAAAGAAAGAAAAGAATCTCTTACTTGTTGCCTGTTTTATGTCTCACTAATTATTTTAGGCAATCAATTCATGTCCCTTATTCTAAATACATGTATGCTCATTAAATATTTCCTACCAAAGGCTCTACCTCACCACTGTCAGTCCAAGAAAAGGCTTCATCTTGAATCAATTTTCTCAGGAGCCTCCTCCCACCAACAAAAATTGTAATTGTTAATGATATCACTTTGATGTGATGAGTGTTTAATTTGAACTGATTATTGATAGAGTAGGTTACAGAAGTGTTCCTGCCTTTTGCCTTGACTTTGTTGGATGATCCTACCTCTAGGATGCTCTTTGTGAAGAACCTGATTTTCCTATACTTTGTTTTTCTAATAATACCAAAGATTTACTTCTAATCTACGTGACAGAACTAACATCAACGTAAGGATCAAGTTCTTCCACCTTCTGAGATTCCTTCCTCACTGTGAGAGTGAATGGGTTTTTGACTCCCCTATTCATCTTTGAGCGAGCTGTGGTATTCAGGTGACTGTGTCTACAAGAAATGTCAGAAGCTATACTATTAAGGCTTACCAATATGGCTTCCTAAACATGATGTGAACAAGAATGACACAATAGACATGCTAACATAGAAATAGTCTTCTCCAGGGAAGAGCACACCATTTGTTTATCTAATACCAAATAGTAAGGCCTGAAATCATATACAGGCAGAGCAAGCAGGTTTTATATGTGTGTGTATGTGTGTGTGTGTATGTGAATGTGTGTGTGTGTGAGTGTGTGTGTGAATGTGTGTGTGTGAGTGTGAGTGTGTGTGTGTGTGTGTATTCTGGGTATACTCATTTTTTTTTAAATTCATGGTCTCCTTTTTGAAATTGTTGGTGTTGATACACACACACACACACATATATTAAATTAAACTTACATTGTTGATATCTATATCTATCTATATCTATATTATATAATTTTTAAAAGGGGGTCCATGAATTTGAACTTGAAAGATATTAAATGTGGAATACATAGGAAGTTTTGGAGTTTGGAGGAAGAATAGGAAGGGGAAATGATGTAATTATAATACAAACTCAAAAATTTAAAAACAAATTTATAGTACATCAAGAAAAGACGAACTTTTGGTATAAACCATAGAGTACCTCACCATTAAATTTCCCATTACAACACACTCAATTAGTTAAAGTTAAAGAATGGTAGGAAAATATTTCATACAAGAAATTCTTTAGACATGCTAGCATTACCTCTCTTTTCCAGTATACATAATATTGTCTTTTGCAGATCTGTATGTTGTTAGTGTTCTTATTTTATTAACTATAACACATTGATTTATTGGTAGATGGACTTTGCCACATCATTTAAATCATATTTCCAAGCGAGAGAATGCCGTAAGTATTAAGCTTAAATTATCCTTTTATCCAGAGTGCCTATTAACCTGCATCTTCATGTCACAATGTTGGACATGTTGTGTGCGGGAAAAGTCCTGACTAACCGGCTTCGATTCCTCTTTGCCTGATATTTTCTGAAATCAAAGTATGATTAATCAGTTCATCTTAAGGATCAAGTATTGCTTTCAATTGCTAGACGAAATAATCAGCTGGCTGAGTTTCTTGCCCCCTTCATCATGTAGGCACGTCCTGAAATAAGAAAACTCCATCAACTTTTTCTTCCATTTGTTCCACATCCTATCTTCCTAGTATTCAGTAAGGCTCCTAAGTTCAAAAGCATTTTCTTGGTCTAATTTAGCACCAGACCTAGTGGAGCACGCTGTATGCACTGGCCCTCAGTGAGTACCGCCCACCCTGTTTCTTCAAGGCAAATTGTTTCTTCTTTCCAGCAATTCTTAGGAGCCGATGGAGGAAAACCTAAAGTAAGCCTTGTGGACCCCAGGTTCTTTTTCTATTCTTTTTTTTTTGGAGCTGGGGACCGAACCCAGGGCCTTGTGCTTGCTAGGCAAGCGCTCTACCACTGAGCCAAATCCCCAACCCCCCAGGTTCTTTTTCTACATTGACCCTTTGGCTGGGACAGTATACGTGTGGTCCAGAAGCCCTTGTTACTCACTGTGTGTTCCACCTACTCTACCCTTGTCTCATGAAAAGCACGTGGTTCTCTGCGGTTCAGCAGCTTTTTGACTTGCACAGGTTCTTTCACTGATCATTGCTGTAGAAAACTCAACTCTAAAATCATTAGGTATGGCACAGTATATGTGCTCACTAGCTTGATTTAACCTTTCGATATTGAACACATACAGGTTAAAACATCGTGTTGGAAAGCATGAGAGAATATGTGATTCCCATTTTTTTTATTTGAAAATAATCAAAGTATAAATATACAAGTAGAATTAAGATAAATTCAGGACGCGTTATGAGATCGGATAAAATGTGTACAGTAATTGAAGCATTTGGCTGTCACAGAATACTTGCTTAATAATGTTAACTGCAGTTGTCCTTGAAAATGTGCAACAGAAAGTTAAAGGGAACCATGGGGATGGACTAGAGATGGACAAAGCAACATATGAGTGATTCAAAGGGCAAAATGAGAAAGATGAGGCAATTAATGTGAAAAGATGGAAGGTCTGACAATATGGAAATAAAGGGAGGGAAGAGGGTAAACTTATACTACGATGGCTCAAAATATCATGTGGAATAATTATTGCTTGCCTAAGATGACATAAAATATACACATGTTTATGTATGTACATGGACATACATAGTTAAAATAAAATTGTCTCACTTGGGCTGTCAATGTTCTTCCCAAGAGGCAAAGACTGTCTAAGAAAATACCCCAATGCTAGCCATGAGTATCGAGTTGTTGGCGAGGAGATTCAATGAGACTCACCAAATGTTATAGGCTACTTCTGTTGCTCTTGGAATTGAAGGTAAGTCCCTACTGCTGGTCAACACACACATCAGACACAGGACTCAAACAACTTGATCTTGATCTGACCTTAAAGCTTCCTCCTTGAGGACTAATTTTCATGGTATAAAAAGGCACCAAACAAATTTCCAAGGGTAGGAGGCAGCCAATTGTCCTACCCAGCTATGATGCTTACTAAGGACAATGCTCATCATTGTATGATAATCATAAGGATACAAGCATGACACTCACACCTTGGTGGTTCCCAGTACTCTCACTAGACCTAAGGCCCATTTGACAGGCAGAAAATCAGACCTGGTACTGAAAAACCCCAATTACTTAGGGGTATTGAAGCCAGCCATCTTGGAAGAGAACCTATGACTGCTACCTCATAAAACCCTAACTCCATCCAATCATTTGCTGTTTTTTATTTGTTTGTTTGTTTGCTTTTTGTTTACAGACAAGTGTAGCTCTCACCCATCATCCCAGAAAGTTCTCTTTGCAATAGTAGATCGTTAAAGAAAACAATAACCCGTTCGAATACACAGAGCAGGTGGTTGTCTGGTGTCTAGGCCACCTGATAAATTCACAAGCCCCTTCTTCATCTAAGCCTTGGGAAATGATGCAGAAGAGGGAGCAGAATGATTTTCAAGAGCTAGAGGAACAGGAAGTATGTTGTGAGATTGCACCTCATAGAGATGACACGAAAGGTGTACTCATAAAGTCTCAACAACATGGTACCCAAGCAAGACCAGAGCAAGGATGACACTAATAGATGCACTAACACAGATGGGGGAAATCTGAGGAGGCACCGACCCAAGACGAAGAACCACAGGCAATCAAGGAACACTGAAATTGGGAGAAACAGCATTCCCTGGGAAGAGCCCTTCAAATGGTTTTCTAACCTTAAGTTGTCAGCTTTGAAATCATACACATACAAGTTGCACTATACAGATTGAGCTGATATTTATAGGTTTAGGAGAAAGATAGGATATGAACAACAAAAAAGATATAGAAAAAAACAAGGAGGTGCATGGAGGAATTAGAGAGAGGAAAGAAAAGGAGGAAATGATATAGTATAGTTTAATTTCAAAGATAAAAAAATATTACATAAGAATTGTGCACGACAGAAATGACGGTTCTCTCACTGTAAGTTGTGATGGTTCGGTGCAATCCATTCTAATAGAAAATCCCTTCTGTGGGTAGAATCACTATTCCCAGCCTTAGTGCTACCCTCCTACAGACTGGACTTTACTAGGTGTCTATTATAGCAGGGGCAGCCTTAGTTTTTCTCTGTTTCTTGCAAAGCAAAAAGAGACTCTCTTTTTCTGATAGCTTGCAGTTTGCTAATCAAGTTACTAAATCAGCCCGAACCAACCACAAGCTTAATTCTCGGCCATGTTTGTCAAGAAATGCTGCCTGTTGGAACCCGTTTGGACTGAACCCTGAAAATCACTGCTCAGATGACTAGATGATGGCTGTCTCAGAGTATTAGCCACACCCAATCGCCTTCCTTGCGGACCTAACAGGGGCCAGTAGTGTATACTCAGCCCCCCTACCTGTCTGCCCTCCTTCGTTTAGTTGGGAGGAGGTTCATAGGCTGGTCGTTCTTTTCTCTTTAGGGCTCAGTTCTTTTCTACATTTTCTTTATGGCAAATACCTGCAAAGGGCAGAGTTCCTTCCTGAGCCAATGAGGGTTCCTAGATTCGCCGTGGGGGAAGGGGAGGTATGAAGTGAAAAGCTACTCTTAAAATCAAATGAAATTTCAATTGAATGACCTGCAGAAGCAGTTTTAAAGACAAAATGATGAGGTTCGGGTGGAGGTTGAAAATGCAATCACCACTGAAGGTTTAAAATAAATAGCGTAATGAACCATCGTCCTACTCCTCCATGCCCCACCCCCTCCCCCGGATAAATACACAAATCTACACGGGTGCACACCATTTGAGAGGGTAATTATCCAAACTATCTAGAACAAACAAAACAAGTGCAAATGTTATGTCCATGTTTAATGAAGACTTTGGAGTGGTGCACTGAACTGAAACCCATTCTGCTCCGGTCATGCCTTCTCATCCCCTGACCCCTCACGCATGCAGCCAATAAGAAGTCTCATTTGTAATTCAGAGTCTCCAAGGCAGGGATTTAATAACAAAAGTGGCACCTGTCACTTTTTTCCCCCTATGTATTAGTAGCACGGTCTTGCTTTAACTGTTAAAAACAGCTTATCTAGGAAAAAATATAAAACAACTGTCCAAGGATATTTATTCTTTGGGTTTACAGCGATCCTTCAAGAAGTCCTGAGGTGTGTTAGTTGAAGGGAAAAATCATCTGCCAAGAAGTTATTCAGGTGGTATAGCTTCCGCTATACTTTTGTACTTTTATCTGTATTCTCAGTTGTATAGTGATATCATATATTTACCTCTCTTCAGTGTACCTTATACTGTGAAACTGCTAAGTGGGAGCTTGGTAGCATCGATGCTTGGGTGTGTATGCCCCTCTACTTCATAATTTAAAGAGGACACAATGCAATGTTTTAACCCAAAGACGATTTTTGACATTTGGAATCCTGTGAAGGAAATACATAGTAATTAAGAACAAATGTAAGCATCATTGATATAAGTAAGAAACCATAGGCAAGCTAAAAGTCCATTCTTATACTAAGCATGGTAAAGGTGTATAAACTCAGCTTCAGGAAGTTCAGGCTGAAGAATAATTTGAACGGTGGTTTAGAGACAACCAATGTCATGAAACTTTGGGGCAAAGAAAAAGAAATTTAAAAAAGAGTTCTAAAGATTAACTAAGCCAGGCTTAGCTATAAATTTCTGAACTAGATTAATCATGAACCATTTCCAAAAGGCAAATTACTGCATACTTGTGATCATAACGCTATTGAAGGGGCTAGAGAGATTACTCTGATTAGAACCACTTACTGCTCTTGTAAAGCAGAGAAGAAAAATTTGAAGGAAATATTAAATAAATGGAAAGATATCTCACATTTATATACTGAAACAATCATTGTTCCTAACATGTGGTATTATCCAAAAGGACCTACTTTAAGATGAACATGGAACTACTAAAGTCCCCAGTCAGAAAACTCGATACTATTGTTCTACTAAAGTAGCACAGACATGCCTATTTCTAATTACATGTTTTTATATCCGTAGGTCAGTGCCTTTCCCAGGCCTTATCAGAAAAGCTTCTTTCGTACAGTAGATGGGAACTGACACCAGAGGCCCCACAAGTAGACAATGTGCAGTGTGAAAGGCTTTGGAGGACTCAGTCCTAAGAAGGACTTCTTCATCGAAACCTTTCCCTTAGGGTTCAAAGACGTATGTTAGAGAGAAGGTGGAAAGTTTGTAACAGCCAACAGTTATGGATGACTCCAAAGAAATACTTTCTTTCATGTACAATAGGACTGACATACATATGAACCGTGGCAACATCTATATGGTCTACACCGGTTCAAGCCAGATGGGGTCCCAACGTTGGGAAAGAGAGGTGGACAGGAGTTCTCAATCCTAACCAAGAAGCTATCTGCAGCTGATGCCTGCTTGCAAAGGGAAAATCAATTTCTTCAATGGAGTCTCACTGAGTATATTAGCTACATTTTAGGGAAGACCCCGTGTCCAGGAGTATTTAACTGACACAAAATGAAGTCAATGGTATTTTTATAGACAAGTTTTTTCCCATTTTCTTTTGTTTGGGCATTGTTTGTCTTGCTGGTCTTGTGTATTTTTTTGGGTATGTTTCTTGTTTTGTGATATATATATATATATATATATATATATATATATATATATATATATATATTTTTTTTTTTTTTGCTTCTTTTTTTCGGAGCTGGGGACCAAACCCAGGGCCTTGCGCTTCCTAGGCAAGCGCTTTACCACTGAGCTAAATCCCCAACCCTATGTGGTATATATTTTTAAAGTGATAAAGAAAAGATAAAATTGAGTGAATAGGAAGGTGGAAAGGATCTCAGAGGAATTGGAGGAGGCAAAAACATGATTAAGATATATTACATGAAAAAAATTTTCTATTAAAAAAAGAAATATATAACAAAACAAAAAGACCAACCAGTCTGAGCAATTCAAAGGAGAAAAGATATGGAGGTATCACAACATTCAACTGCAGAACTTCTTACAAAGTTGTAATAACAAACAGCGCAACGATGCTCTAAATGATGTCACACACTCTAATCAAATAAAAGAGAGAAGCTAAGGATTATGTACGGGGTTCAATCTAGCCATACATATAGCCAGAGGATGCAGAATACAGATGTGAGCAGTATAATTAAATAAAAAACAAATAGCGGCAGCAGCAGCAGCATCTTCAGTCAATGATGCTGGGGAAACCGGATATGCATATCTAGAAAAAGAAGATCCAAAGCCCTACTTGTTACCATCAACAAAAATCAATCCTAATTTGATCAAAGGCCTAAATTCTTGAAAATATGACATCATTGTAATAAAACTCAGGGGGCATGTATTTTAGGAAGATTGTATACATTCTAAGAATAGCATCAAAAAGTACAGAAAAATGTTAAGTAGACAAAAAGGGTTATATCGTTATTAAAAGTTTCTGCAATGGGAAAGAAAACAATCAGCAGAATGAAGAGATAGGTTTCGTGGTTGGAGAAAATACTTATAAACTATTCACCCAACAAGATTTTAATAGACGAATCTAAAATGACCAAATGAAAGAGTAGCTGGTGTAAAAGAAAAAGGCAGAAACGTCTATGTAGTATTTTTTAAAGAAAACACAACAAAAAATCGTATTACCAATAGTCATGGGAGTGTTAAGTCAAAGCTACAATGACATATCATTGCAGTCACTATTGCTAATGAAGGTTTGGAGAAAGGAGAACTGTTATACGGTTGATGGTGGGGGACTTAATACAATCACAATGAAGAACAATATAGCATTTCTCCATACCTAACAATATGTGTGCTCATTCATCTGTTCAAGCTAACAACAAAACAAGAACAGCCCAAAGAAAAATGGAATATTAAGATGGGAAACACATCATGGACAGTACACCAAAACAGAGGGACAATGAACTTTAACTCTGGTGTTAATAGGATAACATGGCATCATCAGAATTATATCTTTCAAGATAGAAGAGTCTGACAGTTGTTAGCTCATAAAGATAATAAATGTTTGAGGTAGAAGTGCTTATTACTTGGGCTTGGTGATTCATGGGGGCTCAGATTACCCACTATTCACCTGTGCTCCCCACATACACAAAATATTAACAGGTTTTGAAAATAAGACAAAATGTACTGTTATTCCAGTGATTTCACTTTGTGTTTAGAAAGAAAGAAGCTTATGAAATAAAGAATGGGTAATTTTATTTATGTTTTAGTCAAGAATTAGAATTGCCAAGGTTGTTTATCTCCCCTTTTAATATGAATAGTTAAGCTAGATCGAAAGGAATCGGTTCATTGTGATAAAACTGTGTTTTCTCCTTCATATTATAATGAAATAAAAGAAAATAACTTAGAGTAAAAATCCATAAAGGTTGTTTCATAATATAAATATTCCATAATAACAATTTCCAGTCTTTTAGAAGACAATAATAATTGCATTGGAATTTTTTATCATGGTAAGATATAAATAGAGCTTATACCTCGTGATAGTATGCTTTCCATATTTCATGTACATTTCAGTGAATACTTACATACATTTCAGAGATCAGTTTAATTTTTTTTAAAAAAAGGAGGTTCAAGTGACCTTCCATTGAAAGAGAAGACAGCCACCTATACCAGCAAGGATATAAAATGTGTTCTTATATTTTCATGAAAATATTCAATCCTGAAAATATATGTGCATATATATATTTATATATAATCAATGACTCAATATATAGACACTTAGCTTTTTGTTGTAAATTTAATTTTTGATTGTCTCTGATCCTATGATTCAACCTAAATATTTAGGCAAGAAGGTATAACCAACATACTAAGCCTTTAGTCCTTCAGGATTTCGGAGTTAAATATCAAAATTGTTTAAATCTTCAGAAATAATGTTATTCAAATTAATTATCTTGGATGCTTAGAAAATGTTTGAGTCTGTATCATTCTGATTTTCTTTCTTATAGAAACTACAGAATAATGTTCCAATAGAAATTGTTTCATAGGTTTAAAATAAGGGGAAAGAAATTGTGACCAACAGAGTATGACTCAATATCAATGTGCCATCAATTTTATACAGATTTTTGACTTATGTAAACAGTCAATGGCATAGATGTTACGGGATTGAAATAAGGGAAAAAAATAGAGAGCAAGCTAGGGAGGACTCCTCATTTCTGACAAGAAGGAATCAGGAAAAGTAAACTATTAGCAAGACATTTTAAAGAACTCCGCAAAAAGTTAAGTAAACGAGAACAAGCTGTTTGAAGAAAGAGCTATCAAAATATCTTTATGTGCGTCTGTTTTAGAGTGGAAGAGGCCTGGAAATGCTTCCTGCTTGAGGCCATAGAAGCATGGAGCAGAAGAGCCCTCTTAAGCATCAAAGCCATTCTTTGAGAAGATATATTTAGATCACTATGAAACCTGCCTACTCTCTTTCCACAGTTTGACATAGTAAATATGTCGTAGTACACTCTTCTATCTCTAAGCTAAAGCACTGATATTGTATACATAGTATAAAGGACATATATGCCATGGGGAATGTATGACTCAAGAAAAAATTACCCAGAAGCCAGGCTACTGCCATGCTCTCCCAATGGTATACTCTGTCCTTCCCACACAATAATCACAGAGTAAACGCTCAAATAAGAATTGTCACCTATGAATCTAAAATGAGCACACCCCAGCCCACCAAAAACACAGATAAAAAGACAAAAAAGAATTCGTGAATACTTAAGAATAATTAATACTGCTAAATGAACTGATGACTAATGCAGGCATAAGATATTTTTTTAAATCATGCCTATTATTATGAAAAGAATGAACACACGGTATTCATAAAAAAATATAGCCAGGGACCAGAGAAATGAGGCAGTGGCTAGGAACAGTTATGGATTTATCAGAGGACCTGGGATCAGTTCCCAGGATGCTCAAAGAAAAACTCAAAATTACTAATGACTCTGCCTCCAGGAGATCCGATGCTCTCCTCCTCCCTCCCCACTCACCAGTCGTCATAAGTACATAACCACACAAACCATTCCTGTAACTTAAAAAGAATCTTTTAAAAAATGCGAGTTATCTTATTTTTTTACATTAAATAATTGGTCCTGAAAATTCCAACCATATTGAATTTGTGAGTAGTAGAACAGAATCGACATGGGAAAGGGTTAAGAATAATATAGAGTTGAAGAATTTTCCCAGCAATACTGAAAAGTCAAAAAGATGAAAATTATTAAACAAAGATTATGCATTAAAGGCTAATATCTGTACAATAATAGTCCTAAAGAAACCAGAAAATGGGAAGAGTAAACGAGGATAATCTTAATAAATAATAAAAGAAATATTTCCAGAGCAAAAACAAAACAAAAAAGACACAGAATATTCATCCTTTGGTGGCAGAAAAACACAGATCCTAACAACTCTTCAGCACATTTTTAGTTAATGACACAAATCATGACTCGAGAAACATGTTGTAATTGGGTAAGAGATTGGAATCGTACTTCTTTTTATTATTATTATTATTATTATTATTATTATTAACTTGAGTATTTCTTTATACATTTCGAGTGTTATTCCCTTTCCCGGTTTCCGGCAAACATCCCCCCCCCTCCCTTCCTTATGGGTGTTCCTCCCAACCTCCCCCATTGCTGCCCTCTCCCCAACAGTCTAGTTCACTGGGGGTTCAGTCTTAGGGACCCAGGGCTTCCCCTTCCACTGGTGCTCTTACTAGGATATTCATTGCTACCTATGAGGTCAGAGTCCAGGGTCAGTCCATGTATAGTCTTTGGGTAGTGGCTTAGTCCTGGAAGCTCTGGTTGGTTGGCATTGCTGTACATATGGGGTCTTGAGCTCCTTCAAGCTCTTCCAGTTCTTTCTCTGATTCCTTCAACAGGGGTCCTGTTCTCAGTTCAGTGGTTTCCTGCTGGCATACGCCTCTGTATTTGCTGTATTCTGGCTGTGTCTCTCAGGAGCGATCTGCATTCACATTTTGATCATCCATCTTGAGTTTCATTTGTTCTAGGCATCTAGGTAATTCAAGCATTTGGGCTAATAGCCACTTATCAATGAGTACATACCATGTATGTCTTTCTGTGATTGGGTTAGCTCACTCAGGATGATATTTTCCAGTTCAACCATTTGCCTACTAATTTCTATAAAGTCATTGTTTTTGATAGCTGAGTAATATTCCATTGTGTAGATGTACCACATTTTTCTATCCATTCCTCTGTTGAAGGGCATCTGGGTTCTTTCCAGCTTCTGGCTATTATAAATAAGGTCATGATGAAACATAGTGGAGCACGTGTCTTTTTTTTTTTTATATGTTGGGGCATCTTTTGGGTATATGCCTTGGGAGAGGTATAGCTGGATCCTCAGGCAGTTCAATGTCCAATTTTCTGAGGAACCTCCAGACTGATTTGGAATCGTACTTCTAATTGACAACACTGACTTCCAGGAATCAATGAAACAGCAGCTTTAAGCTAGTGGTCCTCAATTTTTAGGTAGCAACCCTTTTGGGGGTGGACTGACCCTTTCACAGGGGTTGCCTAAAACCATCAGAAAGCATTTACTCCTGAGGTTAGGGACCCCTGTGAAAGAATTAAGAGGGATTGCAGGAACTGAGGAGGATGACAGCTCCATAGGAAGACCAACCTGTCAACTAACCTGGAACCTGGGAGGTCCCAGGGGCTAAGCCACCAACCACAGAGTATACACAGGCTGCTGGTCCAAGGCCCCCAGCATATATGCAGCAGAGGGCTGACTTGTCTAGCCTCACTGGGAAAGAATGTACCTAATCCTGTAGAGAATTGATGCTCCATGGAAGGTGGATGCTGAAGGCAGGAGGTGGGGTACCATCTCAGAGGTGAAAGGGAGGGAGAATGTGGGGAAGAACTCTGGGAGGAGCGACAGGGGGCAACATTTGGAATTTAATAAATAAAATAGTTATTTAATTAAAAAATATTACCATTCATAGTAATAGCAAAATTGCAGTTATTAAGTAGCAAGAAAAATGATTTTGAGGGTCATCAAAACATTGAGAAGTGTATAAAGGTATTAGGTAGCTGAAAACTACTACTATAAGCTCAGAAAAAAGAAGTATTCGAACTTGGAGTCTTATATCCAGCTGATAGCATGCAAGTATAGAAACAAATCATTCACTGTTTACAGAAACTTTCATTTTTTTTAAAAAAAAGACACCAAAATTATATTCTTATTAACAAAACAATGTTATATACAAAAAGAATGTTATAAGGCTTATAGTAATGAATATTTATGCATAATGTAAACGAAATAATTATAATTTAATACCTCAAATTGTGTCAGTAGGGAATTCTGGAGAGGAGAGATATGAAACCAGGCTAAACTTACTGTAGTCCTTGCAGGAGCTAAGAAGAAAAACTAGTCATGAACAATGTCAACATAAAGTTTATGTTAAAATTTTAGGTAAAATTTGAGAAATGGAAGGAGTTGAAGCCAGTACTCAGTCTAATAGAACCAGCGGGAAAGAAGGCAGAGGGAAAGGAAAAATAGAGCTCAAACAAAAATTTAAAAAAATATCAAATAAGTAAGAGAGCAGGGACTGCTAGGGCAACTCACCTGGTAAAGCGCCAGCCATGCAAACGCAGGGACCTGAGCTCAGATCCCTAGCACGTGCTTTTTGAAAATTCCCCGTGCAAAGGCACAGAACTGTAATGCCTTCAACAGAAGGTACAGGGAAGAGTACCCTCAGGGATGACTGGCTAGCCAGTCTAAAGGGATCTCAAGGTTCTCGCAGAATCCCTGTGTTTTACAGAAAGGGCTAGAAGGATGGGATGACAGTTCACTGCAGGCAAGAGCCCCAGAGCTCTTGTAAAACCAGACTGTACAGCCTGTACTTATAATCCGTGTGCCCAAACAGGAGGGTGAGACATGAGACTTCCAGAAGTTAAAGAAACCTCTGGCTTGGAGTCACAACATCAGAACGGAGAACAAGAGGAGGGCCTTCCTCAAACAAGGTAGAAAGCATGGACTGACACACAGGGACATGGGGACATCTTCTGACATGTATAGACATGTACATGTATATACTTGCATGCATGTGGACTATGCTAGTCAGTTGGGAACCGCTGTTTAGAAGAGATGCTTTCTTGGGACCAGTGGGGTGCAGGTGGAGGGTATTAAAGGAGCTTGCAGCAGTGCTCAGATGAGCTAGCTGGGGCATTTCTCACCTGCTCCCTAAGTCACCCTCACCTCCAACCCCTAAGGGCAATTAGGGTCAGGCAGTGGGCAGTCCACATCACAGGCAGCAAGCATAATCCCTAAGTACTTATATCCACAGATAAGTGTCTTCCTTACCCCTCATCTGGGGAAACCTCTCTTTGCAACAGTAGGAAACTATTAAAGAAAGCCACAACCAGTCAAAATGCAGTGTTGTGGGGCAGTCCCGATGGATACATACATCTCCAAAGAAACTCCTGCATCTACGGATCGAGCATTATTGGAGATAAGGAGGTGGAGAGGTTGTGAGAGCCAGAGGGTCAGGAAATTTGCTGAGAAGTTGTGTCTTCTAGTAAAGTCAGAAGTTACAACCATAACGTCTCACCAACAGAGCTGCGTAAACATACGCTGAACAAGGATGCTGCCAGTAGATGTAGTAATGTGGGCTGGGAAGAGCAGAGGAATCCTCAGAGCCTACAGGAAGAACTACAGGCGGTTAAGGAGTGCCGAGATGATGAGAAATAGTCTTCCCCAGTCAAAATCACACTGTTGGTTATTGAACACCAAATAGTGAGTCCCCAACATACATACTGATAATATAGTGTGTGTATAATATACACATATATGTGTGCCATAAAAATTAATGAAAAAAAAAGAGACCAAGAATTTGAAAGAGAGCAAGTAGGGATACTTGGAGGAGGAGTGGATGAAGAAAAGAGATAGGATACATGATTTAATTATATTATAATCTCAAAAACTTATATTTAAGCTAAAACAAATTTTAAAGATCATGTTACTCTACTTCAGAAAGCAGTTTCTCTTTCTGTTTTTGTCTCTGTCTCTCTTTCTCTTTTTCTTTGTGTGTGTGTGTTTATGCATGTATGTGTGTGTAGCTGTGGGTGGTGTGACTAAAGGAGTCTACAGACCCTTGTTAAATACAAGGAATTATTGATGAATGGAGGATCCAGAACGTGTGCAGAAAGTGGAGCTAAATAATTTTTGTTTTGTATCTTCCGTTTCTTGAATCTTTCCAGACAAGTCTGTGTGAACTTATGCATGAACTTCGGTCACTGTGCAAGGATCCTTGCCCTATCTTATGCTATACAAGAAGGCGCCCATCCTCTTTCCTTACTTAGCAAACACTAATCATTTGGGTGTGAGAGTTTTATGTGTTTATATGAATGTATGGGTGTGTAGCATGCAGCAGTCGGTTTCCTGCATCTTTCTTAATCATCTCCCTCTTATTTATTGAGACAGGATCTCTCACTGAACCTGGAGCTCAGTGATTTGGTTACACTGGTTGCCAGGTGACTGCAGTGACACACCCATCTCTCATTTCTGCTTTCTTTCAGAAGTACTGCGTTTACTCTCTCCTCCTCCTCCTCTCTGATTTTCAGATCAGTTTTATCCCGCTATTACTTTCCCATCCTCTGAAGTCATCTCATTTACTTTCTTGGTTTCCGGAGCAACACAACAATTAGTGAAAAGAGAGACCATGTATTTGAAAGCTAGCAAGGAAGGGTATATGGAATTGTTTAGAGGAAGGCACGGGGAGGGGGATTCAGTGTGGTTATATTATAATCCCCTGTCCAAATAATAGAAATAGTTTTTTTTAAATCATGCATACTTGATTGCTTAATTTTTAGTCATTTGGAGAAATAGTGAAGCACATTGTCATTCAACAAGTCATCTCTGGGTCTTGGGTACCCAGTCATTGGGTCTGGAGGTAGTACGCAGTTTAACTGGTAAAGATGCAAAATGCTTAATTTGTATCACTAGGGGCACTTAGAGCCATGGAGGATGCAGGAGGAAAAAAATCAGGAAATAATGGAGTGAAGCTCATACCTTTGCTTAGGTCCTAAGGCTCTAATACTGTGTTGAAGTTACATGATCCTATATTTATACACTATTTGGGTTTAAAGTTGGTATATTATAATGAATAATTTAATAAAGCTACAGCCAAAATGCAGAGAGGGAAAAAAATAAAACGTAATTACAACCTCTTGAAATGCCTTCCACAACAGCAAGAAGTCTTAAGGGCAAGTGGATTTAATAGATTCAATGACGAGCATATCATCATAATTCAAATTTGATTTTCTTTCTTCTGCCTTCCCAACCTCAAAAATATTGCTTATTGTTTCATTAAGCATTATAAATGCCGAATTCTAATGGTAAAATAATATTATACATTTGAGTTTAGCGTGCATTTTTACCCCTCATCTTTTCATGCAAAAACTCGCTTTTCTCCAAATGAAGATCCTTTATTACCTAGTGACGGTTTCAAAGAAGAGTCCCCAAAACAAAACAATGTAAATTTGATAACACTATATAATAATTATTTAGCATGGCCAGGCAGCTGAGCAGCTAGGTAATTTTGTTAAATATGGAGTTCAACCTTGTTTATTTCAACCCAGGTTGAAAATCTTATAAAAGTATGCATGTACCCACTTCTTAGTACATGGAATTAAATTTCTTGCCTATTGAAAGCCATATTTAATAAATATGTCATGGTTGGAGAAACCATGGTTGGCATTATAAGGGTTTACTTTAAAGTAGTGAGTTAGGATTAGGACATCAAGATGAATTTAAAGAGAAGAAATAGAAAACAATTTCATATAAGTTTACTAAAGTAAGTTTTAAAGCTAATGTAACAAAAAAAGTATAAAACTGTAAGATACAACTACTCATAAATTACTTTTTCACAGACTTTAAGAAATCTATGGAAAGCAGATTTTCTTCTAAAGAAAAGTATTTTCCTCCCAGTGGAATTTACGGACTGGAAGTTCTTCACTTTGCTCTCTCTCCTGCTTTAGGTTCTCAAGACTCAGCCATGTCTGCAACTCAACTGTAGCATTGCCCTACAGACGGAGAGCA
The DNA here is from genome assembly GCF_011064425.1 of Rattus rattus. Taxonomy (NCBI): domain Eukaryota; kingdom Metazoa; phylum Chordata; class Mammalia; order Rodentia; family Muridae; genus Rattus; species Rattus rattus. Next base: position 97,086,174 of record NC_046157.1, on the reverse strand, counting down.
CACTCAGACCAAAGCATCCATGATCAGGTGTGCTTCTTATGAAAGGTATGCCTATATTTGACATCTTGCTTCTATTTTAGATGTACATAGATGGGAAATCAAGTTCAGGCTATTGAAAAAGGACATTCACTGATGAAAGCCACTGGAATTTCTAAATGTGATTGACAGGAGTATCTTACAGAGGGTCTGCTGGATGCTCTGTCCACACCACACCACCCTGGCTACAGGTCCTCTTCAACTCCACAATCCTCTTTCCATTATAGTGTCAGGAGCTCTACTATGTTCCCCATCCCTCTTAATTACAACTTCTGTCTCATGAACCCCTTTCTATACATATAAAAGCAAGGTGTTATGTTCTACTTACAAGAGAGAGAGCATATGGTATTTGTATTTACAAGTCTCAGTCACCTGCCTTAGCATGGTGTTTTTAAGTTCTATCAGTTTTCCTGCAAATGTCAGAATTTATTCTTCTTTACATTTGAACGGAATTCAATTTTTTTATGAGCACCATATTTTCATTATTGCTTCCTCTGTTGATGGACATCTGCTCTGATTTCATTTCCTAGCTATTGTGAATAGAGCAGCAATAGAGATAAATATACACAGTGCCTCTGTGGTAGGATGTAAAGTCCTTTGGTTATGTGCTCAGGCATAGTGTAGCTGGGTATATGGCGACTGTATCTTTAGATTTTAGATTTTGTTTTCTTGTTTGTTTGTTTTTGTTTTGTTGTAGAAGTTCCACTCGATGTTGTTATTGGCTGTATTTTGCACCAACAGCAAAAATGCGTTTCTCTTCCCCTATAACCCCAGCAGCATTCATGATTTTTTTTTCAGGATGACAGCTACTCTGACTGAGGTGAAATGGAATCTCTAAGGAATTAATAAGAAACTTTACCTAGATTCCTGCAGGATACGGTTGCTTCTGTGTCTATGTCAGTTCCCAGGGCAGTTTCCCACTTTGGCGAATCAGAGCACCTATAACATGCCAACCTCAAGGCAGAATTACTAAATCTGACTTGTGGGCAGGGTGCTAGGGATGAGCTACTACACTTAAGAACCAATGTATCGCTGGAAAATGATGCTAGTCTTTTTGTTGGATGTGTAGTGATGGGGAGCACATGCCAAGGATTATCATCTGGAGGTTGTAACTTCCCTTTGTGTACTAGCTTAACTTTCGGGGCAATCCTGCTACTATCAGAATTGTTAAAACAAGAAAACGGAAGCAGAAATGCACTTCCTACCAGGAACTCCTAGTGGCAACACTGTACAGGAACTCACACTTTCCTAACACCCAGAGAGAGCAACGGAAACCAAGAAATGGAACACCCACCCAGCAAAGACAGGACTCCATATCGATACCTAAAATCATCACAATCATCATTCTAACCCCAGATGCCTAGGCACCAGTGCAAACACAGGATGTGAATAGTTAAGACAATAGGCTTCCACCAGAACCCAGAAACCTGACTACTGTTCGTCCTGAGAAAAGTAATACAGCTGAAGCACATAATCAGGACTTGAAGAGAGCAATTATGAGTAAGGTCAAAGACCTTATAAAGGATCTGATAAATCAGTTAATGAGGACTACAGAAACACTAAGAATGATGAAATAATAAAAACACTTAAGTCAAATTCAACGAAGAAACAGAATCTCTCTCTCTCTCTCTCTCTCTCTCTCTCACACACACACACACACACACACACACACACATACACACACAATGCTCAAAACTGAAATAACACTGCAAATTAAAACTTTAGGAAGAAACTAGAGACAGAGAAAGTTACATAATTTTTACAAACGCACACAACTAGGAATTGGTGGCAACTTTCGGGCTTATGCCGGTAGAGCCTTATGCCGAAATCTGAATTTCTCCTCCTCACAGTGACAGTTGACCCCACCCAACTCTGACATGAACAAGTGTTGGGGAACTGGCACAATTTTTGGTATTGAATTTTATTATATGAGAGAAGCATAAAATTCTTGCCACAAAATGTCATTGTTCATCTCTAAAGCCAAATGAGTAAACTTACAAAATAAGCTTGTAGAGTCCCTCTCCATGCACTTAAGGGAGATGTTTTCGATAACATCATTCACTCAGGGACATGACTTACCAATTAATTTTACCTGGAAATACATCTAAGCTTATCTATTTTTTTTTCTTTTAGGCAATATACATCTGGTCTTTCACTATGCCAAGAAAGTTGACAAAACCCTTTTGAATTGTTCTGAATAAGCAAAACATTCCATATCTTGTTTACCTACAGGTGTTCAACCCCAAGGAAGTAGAGAATGTCAAATTATTGTGATAAGACTGTTTATTTTCAACATAAAGGACTTATTACCGATGGAGTATTGTAAGACTAAGCAAAGAAATTTTTTGAATCACCAGATTAATTTGACTGAAGAGAAGAGGTGCCTGCTGGCTAGGTGAATGGACAGACTAACTCGCAGAACGCTGTAACTGGACAGTGAATAGTGAGTGTGTAATACTGTAAATTCAGTAAAGCACTCCAACAAAGGGTTTGGAGGAATTATAGTAGTGTGACCTGTAAGCCTCCTTCCTGAATACCTGATAATATTATCTTCTGATGCCATGAAAACTACTAAGGGAGAAAATTAATCATCAGTGCTACCTATCTGTGAAGTCAGAGAGCCACAATAATGTCTTGTCTGAAAAGATACCCGATGGTTCAGTAGTGACACCTGTACCTTGGGAGTAGCCAATAGATGCATAATTGGGTTTAGGACCTGATCAATTGGAGGGAATTCATGTCTCACACTATAAGACAATTATATTTGGAGAGCTCACATATCCTAGAGGAGAACCTACTACTGGCACTTTCCTAAGCCTGTACAATTTATGTGTTCTAAGTACTTAACTTTATACTACAGATAAATATAATTCCTCCGTGTCATCAAGGAAAGCTCTCTTGTGCAGCAGACAGAAAGCATTACAGAAACCCAAACGGATTAGAGTGCAGAGACTGTGGGGTGCCCACCTCAATTGACCCATATACAATACAGCCCCTACACCCAAGACTCGAAGGACCACTGTGGAAGAAAAGGCATAAAGACTGTAGAGGCAGGAGACCAGGATTCCTAATGCTAAATAGTGTCTTCTAGATATTGCAGGGAGGTTGCACCTGTGAAATCTCAACTATTTGGTCGCCGAAACAAGATCTGCATAATGATAGCACCAGTTGACATGACAACATAGATGGAGAAAATATCACAAGGCCTGCATCCTGAGATGGAGAGCTATAAGCAATCAATGATTTCTGAGAGAGGGAAATCAGTTTTTCTAAGTACAGCTTCCCTGATGGGTTAGCCGATAGATAGCAGATGGTTAGCACTAAGAACATATAGATGTGAGCAACACTAAATGGATTCAGTAAGTGGTGTGTGTGTGTGTGTGTGTTAAAGAAGAAGTCATGAATTAGGGAGGGAGTGGGAATGCATGAGAGTTTTTAAAACAAAGAGAGGGAGGTGTGGAAAGGATGTAATTCCATTCTCACCTCCAAGCTCCATCTCTTTCCTTCTCTCTTAGGTGCCTTCTACCTCTTTGAATGATCATAGTCCAATTACAATTCTAAGGAAATTGCTTGTGTACTCTGTATTAACATCTCTGCTAGACATATTTGAAGTTTACTCTAGGGTTAAGCCAAAACTGGTAGCTTCGGTGTCCCGGGAGAGGCCAGAAGTTTTCAGAGGAGATTACATTTCCACCTCGTTCCTTGACAGCTGGTTCCTATTCACATCACTCTGACTAGAAAGGACAGTTCAGACACTGATAAGTCAAGTCATTGCCTCATATCTCATAAATAGCTGGGATTAAAATCTGAACTAGTGACCCCTGAACTCTGGAGCCTTGTAAGATACTCCAGACGGTCTTCTCTGACTGTTTCCATTTGCCTAGCATATCTCTGTCAAATCCCCTCTTCGATTTAACCCTCCTCTTATCATAAATCTATTCTTGATGCCTTTCTGTCCTCTGTTCTTATCTTCACTGCCTGGGCAGCCTTAACTGATGCGGCACTTCCTGGATAGCTATGTCATCATCCACACCAAACCCAGACAGAGCTTAAGAGAAGGTTTATTAGTTTCTTTATCCATCTTTTTCTTTTGGCAGGAGGGATTGCCACCTAGAGAGTCACAGTCACCACTGATGGCACAATTGCTTTGGCCCTCTCTGACCCTCTTGAGTTTTAATATTGTCTCTTGTACTTACTTGATTCCTTAATATGGTTCTTCAGACTTTAATTCTCTGGACACTTATGTTCAGTTTTCTCATTTTACTCTCCTTGCTGCCCATCATCACATGGAGAATAGCATTAAACCTGCCACATGTTTTCTTATTTTCAATAAAATCTTACCTGTCTATAAGCAGGAGCTCTAACACAATCTCTCCTTCAATCACTTAGCTATGGTTGGTGACTGAAAGTCACAGTTCTTCAATTCAGTAACTCTTTTGATCCTTCATGAGTCCAGTCTGTTACCGCAGGTGTCTGGGGGAATCCATGTCCCTTTAGAGTTTAACATCGTGAAGAGTTCAACTGACTCAGCCACTGGCTTTCACTGACCTATCATTTCTGTGGTCTGTAGCAGATGGCCCAAGATGCTACCTTCGTGTTCTCTCATCTTTGTGATCTGTCTTTCTTTGTCTCTGTCTCTCTCTATGTCTCTGTTTCTCCTCCTCCTCCAACCTTCCTTCCTTCCCTCCCACCTTCGTTTCCTCCCTCCCTTTTTCCATTATACCCTTCATTCTTGCTTCCTTCTCTGCCCATCTTCTTGCTCTCTAGTTCAGAAGTAAGTAATATACAATCTAATTTCTATACATCTAAGCTATCCTGGAAAGAGCATGAGAAGTAAAAATCACACATATGGTATCTAATATTGAGGGAATTTTTAAGAAGGGGGTTAAGAGGATAAGGTTGGTAAGGATGTGAAGACAGAAAAGTCAATAGTTAGTCTTTACTGGTTATCATCATTAATATCACACACTTTATTCTGTTTCATTCAGTATCTAGTCCAGTTGCTGTTGAGCTCAGGGCTAATGGATTTAACATCACCATCCTCCATGAAGAACTGTTGCTTTCCAAAACACTGCTGAGGTTTCTCGATGCTGCTGCTGAAATATTTGCATATTGCAAGTTTCCCTGAATAGTAGAATGCATCACACAAAATACTCTGTACCCATTTCTCTGAATCTGGTGTGCAAGTGCTAATCTCTAAATCTGGGCTAAAATATTACACTTGAGGCACTCATTGCAAGAGATTCACAAGGCTTTAAACTAGTGTGGATCCACAATAAAGAACAAAATGATTTTTGTAAGTATTAAGTGAAATGGACTGATGACAGACAGATTCTGGAGTGGCGTCCCCTCCCCTCCTTTCACAATATGTTGAATCAAATAGTCACTACAGTCCTCAGTTTACTCATCCATAAATGGGCGACAATAGCCACAATTCATCCCATTGGTTTATTGCAGGGATTGTGAACTCTGGAAACTTAGCATGATTTCTAGGACACAGGAAGCCCTTGATTCATCAGTATTATCCATCATCCCTCTATACTTTGAAATGAGAAGCTGATTCTAATATTAAAATGTCTAATCCATGTCATTAATTGCAATAAAATCCTGTGCGATGATCTCAATTTCTACTTATGAGAAAAGTCAAGAACTGACTATATTGTGAAAAATGGAACCAAAAATATGCACCGTCGCTTACTCAGAATCACTTGCTGCCTAAGGACAATTCTGCTACCGAGTGAATTTTTACAGATTGTGATCATTCTATGTTTAGCATCATAAAATCAGAGAATTTTAGAAGTAGAAGGTGTCATGTGCCAATTTATTATAGCACTATGGAATTTCATAAAAACTTTACAATATGTTTTATGAATGATCCCCCTACTTCCTCATGAACACGTTTGCCCTTTTATCTTTCTTACCAGCATTCTATAGGATAAGATAACCTTAAGCTAAATAATCCAAAATGGTAAGAGACCAAGATGTACAGTCTTTGAAGAAAGGTTCACTGGGATTTCTGGAGGACAATACTCCCATGTGTGATGTCAGGTCTGTCACTTAGACTCCTAGGCAAGATGTACTCCCCATGTCATACACCACCCAGCAAATGTATACACTCATATCATTGTAATGGAAAAGTCACTAAGTTCCTACATAATAGCCTTCATGGTGGCCCAACTTAAGGTTACATATTGCAGCTACAAGAACAACTTGAGATTCAAAGGAGCTTATGAAGTTATAGAGCGTCCAAGTCTTAAAGATTTGTTGGTCTGAGGAGTTAAAGGAGCCTACAGCCCTGCTCAGGAGGTCTCCTAGTGAGCATGCACAGTCAACAATAAACTAAATCATTTCATCAGCCTTGACTGATGAAAATGTCTCAAGTTGTCCCATAGAAGTAAAATATGGAGGGAACAGTTCTCTAAGACACAGTCTCCAGAGAAACTACAGGATAAGTTTGGTTAAAAAGGAACACTATTCAACTATTTGGGCATTTGTCTACTGACTTTTAGTTAATATATGTATATATTAAATATTAAAGTTTATATATAATTTAAATATTAAAATATATTCATAAATTATATAATTTTATGTATTATGATATAATTTATATTATAGTGTAATTATAATTATATATTATGTTTATATTATATTTATGTTTATATTATAACATATATGTTATATATTATTAATATCATAATAATATATAAATATTGATAAGAATGTATTGACTTAAAGTATTGAGAATAAGAAACTAACATTAGTATATGGAGTAAGTTTACAGATGATCCTCACCTCTGTCTTTTCTTCTCCAGTGAATGTCCCCCAAAACAAGAGCATATAGGCAGCAGCAGTTGGACACAATTATTTAAAAAAAGAAAGAGAGAGAAATAAAAGGAGGAAGACATGAAACCGAGAGGGGGCACCATATACTGAGTGATATGAGATGTTTAATTGTGTACTTTTATGAAATTCACATCAAAAAGTATTACCTTCAAAGATTTTTCAGTTTCTCTAAAGTCAGGGAGAGGGCAACTAGGCAAATGAAGAATGAGAGTTGCAGCCCCAAACCCTGCTATCATAGCACTACAACATCTGCTTGGTGGTTTCTATGTTGCTTTAGTGGCCTTACAACATTTTTTAATATCTCAAATGCAGTTTCTCTTCCTCTTCCCTTCCCAGTCGCTCTCCTCCACTTCCCCCTTTCCCTGCCTCCCATCCATTCCTATGTTTCTCTTTAGAAAAGGGCAGGGCTCCCAGGGATTACCATGGCATATCAAGTTGCAGCAAGACTGGGTACATACTTTCCTACTAAGCCTGGATTAGCAACCCAGTAGGAGGAAAGGGTCCCAAAAGCCAGCAACAGAGAGAGAGAGAGAGAGACCCTGTTCCCATTGTTAGGAGTCCCAGAAGAAGATCAAGCTACACAACTGTAACGCGTGCAGAAGACCTAGGTCAGTCCCATGAAGCCTTCTTGGTTGGCAATCGGTCTTTGTGAGCCCCCACGAGCCCAGTGATCTTGCAATTTAAGCAGCTTCATCTATAAATGAATATTATAGCCTTAGAGAAATATCCTGAGGAAAGATTATGGGTGAGTACATCAGTAAATTTCTATGATTCTCCATTGTCACTATAAGGGACAACAGAGGGATGGCGGAAGGGTAGAGATAAACTAAAGGCAGCTCTAAGGAATAGCAAATCTATGAGATGGAAAATCCGTGGGCAATTCCCAAGACATGGCCAAATCTTAGCCCATGAAATGCGTCTTTAGAATAGCCAAGGAGAAAGGTCAGGGAATTCAATCAGACCTTACACTCACTTTGTCCACCAATCCGTTAGCTTTGTTACGCATCAAATTGCAGGTAGATAACAAACGGAAGTAACAGTGGGAGTGGTCTTCAGGGATGGAATCAGCCATTTTTCTCTTTTCGTTTTGTTTTCTCTTCAAAATTCAAAGCAAGTGCCAAATGCCAGCAATCTCTTCATGGTTTTTAAACCGTGAGTTCAGGTAAGATGTAAGGACAGTAACGGACCAAGTTTTATGCTCCAATTTCTGCTTTCCAGGGTGTGTACTACCTTCCTACATTACCGATATTGGGAAAGAATAATTACTTGTTTCAAAACCTTACTTATAGAGTACTCAATACTATTCCTGTGTGCTACTACTAAGTACCAGTACCCACATTTTATACCCCCCAGGCATACCGACCAGGAACATCACTAATCCACTGCCAAATATTTTTAGGCCACATCCCCTCAGATGACAACCATGGTTACTGTACTTATTCTCTAGAACATCAAACCAATTGTGACTTCTCCACGTATTTTATCCTGTTGCACGAAAAAAAGCCACCCCCTCGCCAGGGGTTGCTGTATGTCTGAGTTCTTCGTTCTGCTTTCTGCCTCTGTCTTTCCTTCAGTTTCTTCATATATATGCACACACACACACACACACACACACACACACACACACACACACACACACACGCACCTTTTATCTTCCAAACCTGCACGTTAAAGACGAAAAGAAGCCCATGGGTCTGTGCTGTCACATTGCCTCTTAGGCCTTTCCAAATTTAAAATTCAGTAGACAAAGAGTTGTACAGAAACATGACTCGCCAATTTGCTGTTCATCCGTACGGTAGTGCCACGTGGCAATTTCAACCCCAAATCATTTTTTTGTTGTTGTTGTAAAGCCCAAAACCAAATGACTCTTTCATAGAGTTAGCCCTTTACAGTCCAGGGTGGAACATTCTCTTCTTTACGAGCCGTATGCCATAAAGAAAGTGTATAGAAAGATGTTTAATGTGTCGTCGGGAGTAAAATTATTAGCATATTATATATGAGGCAGTCATATAGCAAAAGAGCTGAAGCTTGTGTTTTTCCCTTAAAGGAGATGCAGTCATATAAAAGAGAGCCTCAGAGCTAGGGTTTGCTGTACTTTGGGAATTAATCACATAAACTATAAATTGGGTTCAACAGGCTGGCTGCGTAAATAGGCACAGCTAATGAGGACACTATGAGATCTTATAAGAGAGCTGACTGCCCCAGGACAAATAGTCCGTAGCGCACCTGATGGAAAACTCCAAGACATCAAAGCATAAAGGATTAGCGCTCTCACAGTGTTGAGAAATGGCCGGGGGGAGATCCACCAACTTATTACCCACATCCAAGCTAATCCTGTTATCTGCAAAATATAACTGTGTTCGGGAACTGCCACCACCTCAACTTGCAGAAGAATAATTCTGCATTTACATGGACAAAAGGACGGAAAATTTTCATAGGACTAAGGAAAAAAAAAACAAAAGATGATAAATATTTTTTAAAGCACCCCCTCCCCCTTTTCTCTTTCTGCATTTGGCTGCGTACATGAAGAGATACAAAATACAAAAGCTTCTGTCTGTGAAAGGGCTGTCGTAGCGACGGGGTTGGGAATCAAGAGAGATCTCTGCAATGAAGAAGTCACTGTGGTTTTCCTAAACTCTGCTTGCCTGAGAAATGACTATCGACAGAGGAGGGGCCGCGTGGTAAATAATTAAATCTGCACTAAACCCTAGCAGGCTAAATTTATTTTTGCAAGGCAGGTGGGCAAGCTTTCTGTTGGAAAGGTTAAAGGACTCAGCATAGAAAGAAAAGTCGAGAGTAAGCTAAGCCTCTGCTGTCCTCTCCTGCCCTAGATGGGCTCATGGTATTGATTTCCGAGGAGACACCCACCTGATCCCGACAGATGATCTCTGCAGGGAAAGGAGCAAAGCGCCGAGCTCCCTGACAATCTGCCTTGGGGAGGATGTCTTCCTGGGCTAGAGTTGTCATTCAGTTCGGGAGTGTGTATGAAATCAAGAGTCACACTGTTTGGAAAAGAATTGCGGTTTATCCCATCTCAGCAGACTGTGGAGGCAAAGCAGGAGTCTGTCACTGCTTCAGCCAGTAGCTTGCCTCACTGTTTCAGGGGACAAGTGGTTAGTCCCTGATAGGATGGCTTTTAGATGGGTTAAGGCCTAGCGCACACCCTGGATCAGCGAGGAACTTAGGTCGTTATTAAATAAATGTTTGGATTCTCCAAAGACTGGGCGGCAGTTTCAGAAATTAACAACCTACAGAAACCTAGGGAAGCATATTGCTTTCAGATATTAATTTGTACCAGAACAATGTCTGCAATATATCTTTTCCCGTTTAAAAAAAAAAAGCCGAGGATCATAGCTCTCCTGTTTGTCTGAAGAAATACAGAAGTTCTCTGAAAAAAGCTTGGAAACAAAATAAATGAAAATAAAAGTAACATCTGGATTTTTCTATGTGTGTTCAAACTCATTTCTCTGTGAGAATCCTAATGTCTGGGGTTAAATAGGCTTCACCCATCCTATCTCCCTTTTCTCCTCTCAGTTCCTTACACTGCTTCTACTTCCAGGGCGAGACTCGTCTTTTGTTCTCCTTTCTGCTCTTCTTGGTATCTCCACCTCATTCTTAGAAGAGATTGGTCCTCATTGCAGGTTTTCCTCATCCTTGAACTGTTGCTAGTAAATCTCAAAATGCTCTCTCTCTCTCTCTCTCTCTCTCTCTCTCTCTCTCTCTCTCTCTCACACACACACACACACACACACACACACACACACACACCATCATCATCATCATCATCACCATCACCATCATCATCATCACCATCATCATCACCATCACCATCATCATCACCATCATCATCATCACCAACATCATCATCACTATCATCATCATCATCGTCGTCGTCCTCCAAATATATCTCCTGCATGACCATTTGACATGACCATTAGAGGGACTCGATTTTGCCTCAGGTTCCACACACCCAAGCTAAGTACTTACATGTCTCTAATCCAGCTCCACTCTCTACCTGATAGCAGTAAAATCTAAGGTCTCCAAATTTCTCTCCTGTCCAAACATTTAGTCATCTTGATGCAGCCATTTCTAGCCAATCCATCTTCCACCAAAGTCTAGAATAGTCCTTCAGATTGTCCACTTCCTATTTTTACCAGATCGCTTTAAATCTACAGCACCTTATTGCATAACTTTAGGTGAGTCTAAGTACGCTGCTTCACAAACTTTCTACCCTTGTTACTTCATAGGCTCTGATATATAAAATCTCAAGTTTTCAGTGGCTTTGCTTTCATGAACCGTGTTCTATCATCTGTAGGATTGGTTCAAGTTTTTCAAAGACACAGAGCCAGTCCGATAGTGGAATTACACAGTAAGCCATTCCTCATATGAGACTGACTCATGTAATCAGAGTCTAAGCCCCATGATCTGCTCAGTGGGAGTTCCAGGAGCAGAAAAGGCAGTAATGCAGGTCCATCCCATGCTGAACTGAGGGCAGGATGAGATGGGAATAGTTTAGCAAGAGAATGAGAATCTGTTCATCCTATTCTCTGTAAGTCCTCAGGATATGGGCTAATGCCCATGTCGAGCAGAAGGAGCTTCTGCATTTACTTCACCTTCACACACTATTTATGTATTCCTTAATTCATCCAAGGTGGCATTCAAAATTAACCATAATACCTGTGAAATAAATTCCTGCCTCTGGATGATATACAGGATATATATATCTATATCTATATATATAGATAGATAGATAGATAGATAGATAGATAGATAGATAGATAGATATAGATATAGATATAGAGATATAGATAGATATAGATATAGATATATTCCTCAAATCACAGATTTTTCAGATAATTTGACTAATCTGGACTTTTATCCAGGCTTCTCAATGGTGGGTTGGCAAATGACAATCCTACTTTACCATTTCTCTGGTGTATATTTCTAGTCCCAAACTACAGCCATCTGTCATTCTGGAGCCTGCTAAAGTCCCTCCTATTTCCAACACCCTAACAAGCTTGTCTTTCAGGATTGCGTCCCTTCCAAACTCTGTCAACTATAGCCTCTGCCATGAAGAGTCTGTGTTCCTTGTCCTGAGAAGCACAATAAAGGCATCCATAACTCTTCCGCTTTCAAAAGAGAATTCACATGTCAGCGTGCCTGTGTAACTTCTAAAGAGTCCTGGCCAATTTATAACAACAGCAGATGCTTCTAACGGACATGTAATTTTCAATGCCAAAACCAACTTTACTGGGTTTTGAGTTTTGAAAATTTTTTACCTTTTTTCACCCAAGAGAACTAAAAGGCTAAATCCACCGACACCGAAGCATGTCCAACACGCACACATGTGCACACTTCTGCATAGAGAATGATACGGGGACTCAATAAATGCTTGAAAATTAATTAATCACAAAAAAAGATTAATCACTGTGAGACCTGTGAGCCCCTGTCATAGGTATCTTTAAGGGATTTGGAAATTCCTCCTTTTAAGATCTTTAAACAAAAGGAGAAAATTGTCTAGTTTAAATGAACCACTGCCTGGAGGCAGGGGGATAGATTGGATGGCTTTAGGAGTTTCATTTCATCACTATAATCCTATGATTATCTCACTTATATCCCTGTAAGCAAGAAAGAAGGCAGGTTGAAAAGGAGTCATAAATCATCTTCGGTAGGAGCATGAATCTCAGCCCTGCCATCCCTCTTTCCATTTCTCCCATCACCTCTTCCATGTGTAGCACTGTAAGTAGCCTGCCCAGCCCTGATCCTAAGCATTAGGGCTCAGAAGAAAGCAGTTCATAAAGAGGCCCGTTTGGGAATTACATAAACATGGGTCCTAATATCCTTTAAGTATTTTAGGCCGTTTTTCTGAATACCTATTTCCTGCTTATTAGCATGGGGTTATAATCACCAAAGGTTTGATGCTGATTGGATGGGATGCTGCAACAAAAGATCTTACCTTGATGAGAAAACATTTTAGACATATTCAGCCCTAAATTTAGGTCCATATTCCGGAGGTGGCTCAATGTTCAGAAGGATTTTAAGTTTAATTGGCTCTGAATGGGCTTCGGGATTGAACTGGTAGGTAGAAAGACATTACTATCCAAAAAAAAAAAAGAAAGCCATACTCCCTCTTGATCCAGTTTTCCAGCATCATCTATCTAGGAAATAGAGGATAATGGTTTTCAACTCCTCTCAACTGCTTGGGGAAGTGTTGAAGCCTGGAACTAACTCTTTTGAACCAGGAAGGCTTTTCTATCCTTCATATCTCACAGGCTTTGGGAAGGCCTTCTCTTTTCACAGGGGATGTTTGTCCTCCTCTTTTGAAGCATCCATGGGGAAGGTACACTAAGATAGCTCCCCTCCCCCGCTTCCTTTTCTCCCAGTTGGGCTCCCACAAAGCAATCCATGTCAAAGGAGCGATCTGAACATTCTGTCTGCCTCAGGCCTAAGACAGCATTTGAATGAGTTTAGAGCAGGCTCGAAAGGGTTAGAGAGTGAATAGGGTGTTAGAAGGCAAAGTTTCATCATTTTATGATAGATTTTTATCGTGGCACTTTATCGATATCACCAAGGAACACTTTTCCATTTTGTTAAGGTTTTTATGATTTCTGGATGATTGAAATAAAAATTCTGCCCTTTACTTTTTAGTAACCATATGTCCTATATGGTACAGAAGGAGCCTGACACTCAACTCAAACCAGTCTTCTCATGGACTTAACAGTCATAAAAGGAGAACACAATGAGTTATCTCCCTGAATTGCCCAGTTGCTGATAAGATCCAAATGGTATCCCAAAGCCTGTTTCTGATTTACAGACCTTATACAGGAGAAAGAGAATGTGGATGAGACACTGACTTTTCTCAAATCAGGATGTTCCTATCCTGGTCTTAATCAATGAGGCCAAAACCCAAAAGCTTTAGAATTTGAGTTGTTTGGTGAGTACAAGTACATTAAAACCTACATAAAGCTAAGGGAAAAAAAAGTCGTTCATCAACTCTATTCCATTCATTGATCTAGTTCTTGATAGTATGCCAAGGTACTATTACTACAGACCTCGATAAAGGTATTAAGTATCCTAACACAATGGGTCTAGAGAAAGGAAGATCTCTGTGGTTTGCTGTACACTGGTTCAGCTCCAAAGTTAAGTGAGAGATCCTGTCTTAAGGAAATAAGGTGCCGAGGGATAGAATGGCACATCCAACATGTTCCTCGGGCATCAAGTTCACTCCTGGTGCACCCATCTACAGAGATATATGGGCATATACCACAAACATGCACAACCCCCTCCAAAGCTGAGGGAAGGAGGAAAGGAAATGGGGCAATAGCAGTAGCCTTGCTCTATGCCCTATCCCTTAGGAGTCTATACCCTTTAATGCTTCTCTCTGGGTAACCTGCACTCAAATCTCTCAACAGTCTTACTAAATGCAGATTCCAAAATGAGTCACCATTTCTCTTCTCTAGAAACAAGTTGTGCCTGTGCTATTGCTCTTAAGTCCTCAAGAACTATGATGCTTGACACATAAGAAATCCTAGAAAGATGACTAAATATGGGACATGTAGTGCCAGTGTACAGATAAGAAAATAGACGATTCCAGAATTATGGGTTTTGTCTGGTCTCACACAACTAAAAAATATAATCTCACCATCAGCGTTCACTGGTGGTGTCCTGTCTTCTCTTTTCTTCCTAGATTGTCACTTCACCAAACAGAAGGATCCAGAAATAAAACTGCCACAAAAACAGGAGTATTGGGGGATGGAGAGATGGCTCGGAGGTTAAGAAAACTGGCTGCTCTTCCAGAGGTCCTGATTTCAATTCCCAGCAACCACATGGTGGATCATAACCATCTAGAATGAGATCTGGTGCCCTCTTCAGGCCTGTAGGCATGCATGCAGGCAGGACTCTGTAAACACAGTAAATAAATTAATGTAAAACAAGACAAAACAAAAACAAAGACCACTCCCCCTCCCAAACAGCAGCAACTGAATGGAAAGAAAAAAATGTTTTCTAGGGAAATACCCTCACTAGTCGTCCATGCTCTGAAGGATGAGGTAAAGGCAGGGAGAAAGGAAGCACATATTTTGACCCCAACTTCTAAGATGCATGGTCTACCTGGTCCTCAGTGACTATAGATTACTCTGTAGTCCATTTCTATTCTGTTTCCTTTTTGCAAGGAGAATTAGCCTCAGCAAATTCTCACCAGTAACTCAGAATAATTCCTCTCTACCAGGTATTTCCTGTTCCTCATTCAGTGGGGAAATCTGGAGATAATAGCTGAGGTGGGAGTCCTACCATGTCCTATGATAACTGTGCAAACACAGTCAAGCTCCTTAGTTTTTCTGGGCTTCAACTTCTTTGTCTACAAGATAGAAACAGCTGCAGCACCCTGTTCCTGAGGATATATGGAAATCTACATCAATCAATTAATTAATTAATCAAGTAAAAACATCTGGAACTATGACAAAGTGGCTCATTTTCTAAAACTGTACTTCTTAGACCTCCATTACTTTTCAGTAGCTACAGCGTGGTCTATTGGAACATTTCAACTTTATTATTTTGAAATCTACATGGGATGTTCAATGATTAGGTCATTAGATACTCCCAGTTAAGGAATATACTTGGAGGTGACTCATTACTTCTTTTGGGAATAGAAGAGACAAAGGGTGGATTTTTATTGCTCCTTGAGTTATATAGATTGGATTAAAAGGGGGGCTTACAATCAATTATTGTGATATAAGCTTGTTCTCAGGGTTGGAAGAAATGGAGGGACCCTTGCTGAGAGGCCAAGTTGGATATGAGCATAGATGCTTTTAGAGGCTCATCTCACTTCGGTTATAACTGGTTTGTATCTGGCTATCCCAGGTGTCCAAGGGTCAATATTAACAATACGTGGGCACCCCTCGGTTCATCTCCTCAGCTACCTTCCCTCCTTAAAATCACTTTTCTGGGAAGATGAAAGAGAAAGCAAAATGACTGAGGTGACAGGTCCTGTGGCTCAACTGTCAGGAAGTTCTGCCGAAAGCTATTTTCTCCTGGAAGGAAACCACCCTTCTGCGCTTTATAATTCATGGGTGGACCACAAGAAAGTGAAAATAGCTAATGTCTATGGAACAATGCCACTCACACATAGCAACGGCCTTATTTACAGACATAGAAATCGCTGCTTTTTGCTACTCCCTGGAGCACAGCTTTAATGCTGGGAAATTTCATAGGATCACAAACATAGGAGGCCAAATCTCCGGATGGCTTCACTCCAAACTTTAAAACTGGAACAACAACCTGTGCGTGTGATTTCAACTGACTCTTCCCACAGTCCCCTCTGTTCTTCCTATTCGCACCCAAAATGGATTTGAGCAGATACCAGTGGAATAGTTTGAAATACAGCCTCTACCCTTATTCAAATATTCAAATGCATAAAAAACACTTTCTTTCTTTCTTCCTTTCTTTCTTTTTTCTTTCTTTCTTCCTTTCTTTCTTTCTTTCATCCTTTCTTTCTTTCTTTCTTCCTTTCTTTCTTTCTTCCTTCTTTCTCTCTCTCTCTCTCTCTCTCTCTCTCTCTCTCTCTCTCTCTCTCTCTCTCTTTTGTAAAGTTAATCTATGTCCCATGCATTTCACCATAATGGCTTTGCCAAAACAAAAGTGTCTTAGAGAAGTCTGCATTTAATTCTACCTATATGCAAAAAGAATTAAGTTTTCTATATTCTTCAAAAGACCATTTTCTATGAGGTCTGTGCAGTATTGAGCCACAACCCTGGTCATCATGAAAATATAGAACCCTTCACGGATTTTACCTTTTATAATAATCAGTATTCTAAGTGCCCTGTGCATCCCAGTTCCTTCATAACTAGAACAAATGATAATTCTATCCCTTGGTCGCAGAAGAGGTAAATGATTTCCCTTAGGTCTTACAACCATCAAGGGCAGAGCTATATTTCTGGGGCCCATGCTTACAAACACTACACTGCTCCGGGCACAGTTAAGAGTCAAGAGTCAGCAGAAACAGGTGCAACTAGAGTTCCTGATTCTCTTGTCTTATACTTCAAGGCCACACCCATACTTTCCCTATTATAAGTAGATAAATACACCTAGCGATTATGCTGTACACAGTAAACAAGTATTATTAAAGATTACACGGTATATTACTTTGCAACAGGGGCAAAGGATTCAGGAGCACAGGAGTGTCACCCACATATCAATATGCAAGTTACATTGCTTACCCATTAGCATATTTTGGTCATTTAAATGACCAACTAGCAAAAGATAGTCCAGCCTCTGAGAGGCCTCCATTTGAGAATCGACTTTACATGAGTTGAAATCTGTTACTTTGGAGTACTCGGTTGAATGAAACTCAACTGTTCCGTTTGTAAGCTTATTTGGTTCATTTAGCTCTTTTGAAAAGCCTTACCTTTATGCGACAACTCTGAATCCTGTGATAGGCAGTGTCCTTATTGACTTGGCCAACACATGGAGAAGCACATCTGTTTCTCTACACTATCACAAGACACCGGATTCACAGTTGAAAGCCCTATCAGGTGCTTTACCCGGATGAAGCAAAGGAGGCAGACAAATCCTGCCCATACCTTCTGGTAGTTCAGCTTTTACAAAGCACTGTAAGGTATAATTTCTTTATCATTGTTATTCTAGGTGAATACCTTTAAGGAAATTATGGGACTCACTGCCTTTCTGTATGGAAAATGACAGTGACACATGTACAGTTTTCTCTGCAATTTTAAAGATTTGATCGGTCTAATGGATCCTAACCACAATAGTTGGCCATGGACTCCCTAGGAGAAATTCTATCTGGAGAAATGGGCAGATATGTGTGTCTTCTGAAACAGTATATAAGTGTCACTGCTATTATAAGTATCCCTGATGCAAACGAGGAAGCAGGGTAAATATATATAATTATAGAAAATGTGAGAAATTAATTTATTATTATAGAAATTAGTCAAGAAACCCAAACAAAACTGTGTGGTAAGGACAACGTTTCTGTTTCTACATACTGGGCCACAGACATCTACTTGGAGAAATTAGATTTTTCCACCGAAAGAGCTTTGTGTCTGTGCTAACATATGAATCAATGAGTTATTAAATGGCTAAGATATTTTACTCTTAAGTGTTTCTAAGTTATCTTTGACACTGACAATATTTGACGTAGATAATCTTTCTGAGAAATGCTGTAGACTAATGAAACTGCTGAATTGAATTGATTGCTGAATGTACAGAAACTTTTAAAAGCCTTTTCTGGATCTTTCTTGTTGCAGTTTCACATGAATTCATAAGAAGCCTTAAATTAAATCAACATTTGACTTTAGATGTATTATTACCTATAACTTGTCTTAAAGGGTTTTGTACATTTTCAAATCTGGAGGTTTATGGAGAATAAATAATTCATTTTGTTGTTTTTTTGTTTAAAGCTTATTATATTGACATATAACAGTGGAGAAGTGGCATTATATTAGTTAGCACCGTGTTACCTTCGGGAGATGATTCAACAGTTATCTATTTCCTCAAGCAGTATTCTTTTTTGCATTGTGAGATCAATACATTTTCCTCCTCGTACTCAGACATTTTCTTAGGCCCTTATGAAGCACAGAACCCTTGGCCTCTGATTCCAAGGAAGTCAATAAAATCACCCTGAATGACCAGCTGAGTGAGTCTGAGTTATAGGTTTAATAGACTGAAGTAATCAAGTTTAGGAAACTATAGTAACGCTATTGTTTTTTGCATCTTGATTGCAAGACATTATTTTCATGGGAATTAGATAGCATGACCAGCTGTCTGCTGAGAGCACTTCCCATTCAAGGTAAAACAATAACATCGCATATCAAAAGAAAAGCATATCTAGACTAGTTGATATTATACACACACATATGATACACACACACACACATATATATATGTATATATATACATATATCATATTGCAAATTCCTAAGTCTTTTATTTTAGGCTAATGGAATTTTTTAGGTTATTACGTAATTTCTTCCCCCAGAGGATTAATCTGAAGCTCCCAAGAGTCATGTAAAAATATGGGTTTTGTACTTGTAGTAATAATTGTGCATTAATATTGAGCTTATCCCATAAACTGGTTTTTACCAATGAAAGTTACATGGTAAGGATATATATAATAAAAGTGCAAAGAGCAGGATTCACGCAAGCTCCATGTACGAATGAGCTCAGAGGGCAACAAGTTCAACCATGAGATGGGAGACATTGTGAGTTCAAGTCCTGGGTTGGCAACTGAGAAAGACATCACAAGAGACAAAGCTAAAAGGAGCCAGGATATAGACTAGTGCTACATTGTACACCTAGCATGTACAAGGTTTTATTTTCAATGCCCAGAAATGAAATGAACAGATGGATAGATAAATGCTTGATAGATAGATGATAGATTGATAGATATAAACAGCATTTATAAGGTTTGTTCCTTTGTTATATAAAGTTCAAGCCTCATGGGTTTATAGGATTTATAGATTTTAAACTACAAAACATAGTTTATAAAGATTGCTCATCAATACAATGCATGTATAATATCAGTTAAGAATAGAATTGCATTTAGAAAATGAAGCAGATCTGTTCAACCTTTATGTGGTAGTCTCTTCTCTACTCCTGAGGAGATCTGCTACCCATATCAAAAACATAACTATTTAAGCTTTTCTATGTTTTGTAACCTGGACTTTGTAAGTTTTCTTTATAGAGAGGATCTCAATGCATGAATATTGCTATTAAGTGTTTTAAGTGCAATGGGGTTAGTCTTTATTAGAGCTTGCCAACATGGGATCATAGTAGTGAAGCTGATTAGAATTAACCTGCTAGTAGAGATGTGAACTCGATACAGTACAATTCAGTATTAGCAATCAGGTCAATACAGTCTTCAGTCTCTGGAAGCAAAATGGTCTTTATTTGGTACCATCATTAAGAGTTCTTTTTAATTAATTAATTTATTTTTTACTTACTCACTTTCCATCCCTCTCACTACCCTTCTCCCAGTCATCCCCTCCTGCCATTCTTTCCCCATTGCCTCTGCTCTGAGCAGGTTGGGGTCTTCATAGGTTCCCCCCTGCCTGGTACTTCAAGTCTCTGTGAAGTTAGGCACTTCCTCTCCCACTGAGGCCAGACAAGGCAGCTCAGCTAGAAGAACATATCGAGAGAGACAATAGCTTTTGGCATAGCCCTCGCTCCAGAAATTTGGAACCCACATGAAGACCAAGCTGCAAAATTGCTACATATGTGTGGGGAGGCCTAGGTCCAGTCCATGTATGTTCTTTGGTTGGTGGTTCAGTCTCTGAAAGCCCCAATTGTCTGTGTAAGTTGACTCTGTTGGTCTTCCTGTAGAGTTCCTATCCCCTAACAGGGTGCAATCATTCCTCCTAGTCTTCAGTAAGTATCCCCAAGCTCTACCCACTCTTTGACTGTGGGTTGCTGGCTGGAGACTCTCAGAGGACAGCCATCCTATGCTACTGTCTGCAAGCATAACAGAGTCTCATTAATAGTGTCAGGGACTGGTGCTTGTCCATGGGATGGGTTTCAAGTTAGGCCAGTTATGTATAAAATTTTTTGTCAAGTGCCATGCTACAATGGGATCAAGAGACTTCAAATTTCTCAATTATCTTAAAAGTATAATAATGAGGAAAAGAAAAACAACCATGAGTGGATCGTCAACCTTTCCCAACTGAAAGCTGAAATGCCTGGAAATTGTTTGCAACATATTACAGAGCATTTTAAGGAGAATGCAAAAGTCATAGGATTAACAAGAAAGCACCTGACTATAAAGGGCATGGAGAAAAGGGAAGGAACTTGTGCAGCAATCACCCTCCTTTTCTCTTAGGAAAGACAAAGCAAAACAAAACAAAACAAAACCAAGCAGAAAGCTGGAAGAACTAAAAGGTTACAGGGTCCCTTGGACAAAAATAAAAGACAAAGAACATGCACAATCTTCCTGGGGCACAGCTTTCCTGAGGCAGCAGCATCACAGGCTCCTGCACGTCTGTGAACATCAGGAAAGAGAGGCAATAAGTAACAAAGTAACATGGAAATGGTGAAGAAGAAAATAACCATTAAAGAATTCAAGTTTTAGTGTATTGTGGTATCCAAACTCAATGTTTAACTTACTTATTCATACTTAATAGCACAAATAATTATAATAAATATCATCTCTTTTTAAAACATCCAACCATGGATCTGTTACTTTAAGAAGTGGATAATGGGATTAGAGTAGGGATTGAGGATTCCTAATTTGTAGTGACTGTGGATTTCCATGGTATAAGTTTCCTTATGTTGAACATGTATGATATCACCTAATTCTGTGTATTGGAGCTCTGAGAAGAGCTCCAATTGGTACTCATAAACTAGTTTACTCCCACTCTAATGCATGATTGAGTCTGGCTATATGGTGTTCCTACAAACCGCTAGTTATCAACATTTCTCCCATTACCTGTGTCATTAATTCTTACCTCCCTGAAAGGTGAGTAAGGCTGTCCAAAGGCAGAGTTCATACAAATCGTATGCATGGCCCAGATAGGCTAATGATACATTGCCTAATATCCACACATGGCTGTTTAGATTTACATTAATTAAAAACTAGGATGAAGATGAAACTCCTCAGTTACACTAGCTATATTTCAAGAGCTCATTAAGAGTTCATAAATGGACAAGATCGACCATATTGGAAAACACAAATTCCCTCTTTGCCAAAGTCCTAGCAAACAGTGATAGGCCTTTTAACGTGGTGTCAAAAACTCGAGCCCAATAGTCAAAGTAGATAATTGAAAATTATCTTGAAAATTTCTCAAAATGCTGAGAAAATGTCAAAGGAAATTCTGGAAATTTTTCTTTGAAGAGAATTGAGAAAAAATATTTCCCGTTTTTTTTTTTTTTTTTACTGCCTTCTATAATAAGTTTAGGGCTCAGTGCCTTGGTCCTGCCAAGGCTGGACCCCCGGTGTAGGGGAAAGTCAGGGGGTGGGAAGGGGGTGGTTGGTGAGGGGAACACCCTTATAGAAGAACGGGAGGGTAATGGGATAAGGGGCTTATGTCGGGGAAACTGGGAAAGGGAATAACATCTGAAATGTAAATTTAAAAATATCCAATAAAAAGTAAACAAGGAAAAAAAAACACTAGCCACTCTTCCACGAGACTCAAGTTCCATTCAAAGCATTCAAATGGCAGCTCCAGCCATCTGTAACTCTAATCCCAGAGGAGACACAGCCCTCTTCTGGCTTTCAGTAGCATCAGGAATGTATGTTGTGCAAAGACATACAAACAGGCACCACCCTTCCCTACACAAACACATAACTCCTAGGTATATCCTATAGCCCACTTTCTCAAGCAGCAGAGATGAGTCTAACAAACTCAAAAATGCAAAAATAATTTCACTCAAGTGGCCAAATTACCTGCAGCTGGTAGGTTTACCGGCAAGGGACTAACTTCTCATCAGAAATGGAGCCACAAGTCAATTAAAGATCCCAGAGTAAAGCAACAGGAACTGGAGAAAGGAAAATGAGACAGAGCAAAGGGGCCACAGAGAATACATACTCAAAGGGAGACTCTTTGAGTCAATCCCTTGATCAGCAGTCTGTCCTCAGTTCCTTCCTTAGAGCACCCTCATTACCTCAACATACCAACACCTCTCAAATTCCAAGCCATCACTGACCCAACTGTTGTCAGGATCCAGGTGCTCTTTCTGGGCCCACATTACTTTCTAAGGCAGTGCTTCTCACCCTTCCTGATACTGCAACCCTTTAATACAGTTCCTCTTGTAGTGGCCCTCAGCCACAAAATTATTTTGCTGCTGCCTCGTAACTAGTAATTTTGCTACAGTTATGAATCATAGTGTAAATATGTTTTGAAGAGAGAGGTTTGCCAACAGGTTCACAACCCACGGGTTGAGAGCTGCAGTTCTAAAGGGAGTATGAATCTTTGCCTTGCTTACATTAGAGAATGTGTGGTGAGATATTCCTCTACACAAGTGCTGTTTGAAATTGATAGACAGCTATGAGATTTTTTAATTTCATGTGAATTACCTGCTAAAGGATGCTTAGATCTATAATAATTCTATCAAAGTTCAAGCCTAGAGATAGATGTCTAGGATGTACACAAAAAGTACCTCCCTGTCCTATTGGCCTCTGGGCTTCTGGCTGACTCATCACCAGCTATGAATCCTGGCTTTATCCCTGTTTGTGTGTTTATATATCAATAGACATACAGTATGTACCTGGGTGCTCATCTCCAGGGGATACTGATCTACTCTGGATGCCAAAACTGTGTCTGAGGGTGGTCTCTAGTCTCCTGGAATAACCCAAGTGATCAGAAGATAAACTACAAAGTTTTGACTCTTGACCAAATCTAGACATTTCAGCTTTGGAAATGGGCCCATCCACCCAGTGTATGTCAAAACAGAGGAATGGCAGACAGAAATGAGATGGGCATTTAAATGAATACCTCACACCTGCACCCTGAGTAAGAATACAGTCATTTTTGTTTTTACTGTTTTTTCATCCCAGGGAAATCTACAGGCATGGACCAATAGCTGTGCTAAACATTTTCACTTGCACTTTTACAGATCCTCTGTAGCAAGCCCGTAGGTGGTCCTCCAAGGTGGCAGATATCATAGTAATTAGACTTTATTTTTAACTTGTTTAGTATTAAGCACTAGAATAGGTATGCATGCGTAATTATTTAATCCTCAGCAATCAGAGAACTGAAATTCAGCAAAGGTTAGTAACATACCCAAGATTTAATAGTTAGCAAGTGATGGAATGAAAACTGAGTGCAGAATTTCTGTAACTCCTAAGCTCTGAAGCCCCTTCCTGTAAGTAAGTGTGGGCGTTGAGTGTCTGGCTTGAACTTTGTGTTTCTCTTGATTTGGAAATGGGAAAACAAAGATGCAAGCTGAAAGGTCGTCTCACCAAGTCAGTTCCACATAGGATAATCATACACTGAATAACCATCTTCCTATGTTTGATCTGGGGGCATGTTTCGGCTATTTACTTCTCTGTTACTTGCTTCACAAAGGAGTTTCCTTTCTCTATGTATCTGACAATGGAGCCATGTGAAACTAAGACTCTCATACTCATAGACCATGGCCACACCCTTATACAAATGTGTCAGAGATGGGCCTTGCTCAAAGTCTTGATAAACGCATACACACCGACCCAAAGACAGATACATACGGAAGCCATTTGTGGAAACTTAGGAACTGACACAATGATTTAGGTTTTCAAATGAATTTCTGATGTTTATCTTTATGAGGCTGTTAGTACCCTGTAAACATTACTCGTGATATAATCTCCCCTATACTGCAACTGGGTGATGGCTGAGTTCTGAGGTACAATGAAATTATTGTGCAATATGGCATGTGATCCACAAGATGATATCAGTATTAATCATAGATGGTAATTAATAAATCGGGTAGGAAACAGGATCACAGCCTCTGTTTCTTTATTTTTCTTCAATGAAAGACATATAACGTAATTCAACCCAAACACTCCATGAAGAGATGAACAGAGTGTATATAAAATAAATTCCATTCAAGATTATTATGCTTGAATAAAACCTTGAGGAATTAAGTTAGTCCTGTTGAACAATAATTACGCTGGTTCGATTTGCTTGCTGTACATTGGTTTTGGAAAACTACTGATTTAGTATATAACAGCTCATACTCACCATGGTTATTGAGTGTCAGCTGTTAAGACTTAATGCCAGGTTCATTCTGTGGAAGAACGTAGACTCATCAGTCTGAACACTTCTATACACTCAAGTAAACACAGGAGCTAAATGCTCCTTTGGACACATGTATAAACAAATGAATGTCAGAATTTAGGGCAGTCCTTAGATGGGGAGTAGAAAATGGCCTAAGAAAAACATCAAATGTTTCAAGCAGGTGACTCAGACTTTCCTCAAAGGGTGACAGGTGTTTTTCTGGGCCCCTGGAAAGCATCAAAAGAGTCTCACATTGAGTTCTGAGATGCAAAGATTTAATTGTGGCTCTTATGGGCCTATAATAGACCCAAAATACATATTCTTCAACTCAGAACTGAGGTGAGGCAACAATGGCCTCATCCTTGCCTCCGTTTGATTTTTATTTCAGGGGAAGTTAGGAAGGAGAACTCCCTTTTCCCCTCTCCCATCTCCCCTCCCTCTACCTTCTATGAAGATGTTCCCACCCCCACCCACCCACTCCCACCTCCACCATACCCTGGCACTGGGGAAACAAGCCTTCACAGGACCAAGGGCTTCCTCTCCTATTGATGCCAGACAATACCATCCTCTGCTGCATGTGCTGCTGGAACCATGGGTCCCTCTGTGTATATTCTTTAGCTGGTGGTTTAGTTCCTGGGAACTCTTGGGGGTCTTGTTGGATGATATTGTTGTTCTTCCTATGGGGTTGCAAACCCCTTCAGCTCCTTCAGTCCTTCCTCTAACTCCTCCATTGGTGTCTGCTCAGTCCGATGGTTGACTGCTTCTGGCATGAAAATGACTCAATGTCATCAGCTGACCTCTCCTTGTTGTCAACTGAGAGTACCACATTGTCATACAGTGCCTTCTCATGGAGTGAGTACCCAGGAAGCAAGAAAAAGATCAGTAGACAAACTGTGTGGACCCTCCAATGTAACTTCTCACCATTACTGTACTTAATGCTAAACTCCTCCATTTTTCCCCATCTACAAAGCTAGAGACTGGGGGAATTGGCGTATACTAAGGCAGGACTCTGGTCTCATATTCTCACTCAGCATCTCCAGCCATACCTAACTCCCTTTTTGTGCAAATTGCGGGAAACTTCTCCATCTTGCATTTATATTTTCATTTCATGATTTATATAATACTCATAAGGTTAACTTTTTCCTGCATCTTGAATGATTAAAAGCAAACTAGATTTCTAATGTGATTATGTATAATTAATTCCACCTCCATCTGCAACTCCATTATCCATAACCTTTAATGCTGTTCACCTTTCAGTCTCTAAATACGAGGTAGCCAGCTTTAACAGAAGAGTCCAGGAAAATGTTTGAAAAAGCTAACTTGCTGAAGTCTGAGTTGTGAGCCTTAAAGAGGCTTTCTGGAAGTAGCTTTAATGATATAACCCACCCCCACCCCCACCCCCATGGATGCTAAACCCTCTGTGTCCTCGCAATTAGATATCTGCTGCATGGTGCTCTAAGAATGTCTTAGAGGGAAGGACCTATCACCCAAATAAAGTTGCTTTCTGGGATTCTCGAGAGTGTAAAGTGCTAGAATGTGCCTGGTGGCTGGCTAAGAAATGAGAAGAAAACACTTGCTGAGGAGAATGAGGGTAGAGCTGAACTTTTTAAACTGAGGGGGTGAAGAGAAAGGGCCTGGGGTCCATCCTGTCTGGTGAGTGCTCGATGCACTGCAGGCCTGCTTGCAGGCCAAGTGGGGTTGGAACACTCTAATTAGATTAGCGATGTTTTGCTAGAAGGCAGAAAGCTTAAAACATTAACTTTTTAAACAAGTACATCAGTTCTGAGTAAACATTATTCTTTTATTTAGTCGTATGGTCTGAGTCAGCCTATTTCCAGGACAGTGGTAATGCATGCGTTTGATTTCTGAATGCAAATATGCTTTCAATTTTACTATGCAAATCCCTTGACTCTGGTATGCCTCTCCAGGGCTTTGCAATTGCCTATCTCCTGCTCTCTTCTCCCCCAGCTTCGTGGGCCTCTGTGAATGCCAGGCAACATCAGACAGCTGGTGGCAGTTTTTGGTAGCCCGGCCACAGATGACAAGGTCCTGTCTCGGTGCATTAACAGTATCCCATTGTTGGTAAGAAGAAAAACAACATATTTTGTCACCAATTTCATTAAATTAATCCAAATTTTTATTCATACACGATGGATGGGGGCTTACATAAAAGTAGTTATTTGAAGCCAAAGAATGCATACAGAATATTTAATTTATTCATGTCTGATTATAAGATTATTAGAATAATTGGGCAACTTTATGGAGACCAGTTTATTAAATGCAGATATTTCTTAATTCCTTCTTCTGTTATACAAAGGGAACAGCTCATGACTAATCCACGTCCTGAACCTACAGGAGTCATGCGAGGAGCACACAACAGAGGTAAGCCAGGCATATTAATTCACCACCCCTCTTTCATGGAGATGAAAACCTATGGAGAAATGGGAAGCCTTCAGTGTTCCACTTACAGCATTACGTCTTGCTACTGCCCCCAAATCAATCTTCACAGTAATAGTAACCAGCTCCATGTCACCTCCTTAATGAAGCCTGCCTTGCTTACATATGACTCATCTCCTAGAAACCTATTTTGGGTATGGGTAAACCTCACCGCATTTACAACATCACTGCACTCCCTTCATAGCTATTTTAGTACTACTAGGTATTCACTTCTCTTAGCAGAGGGTGGATTCCTCAGAGGCTGAATATGGTTAAAAATCCCTAAAATTTGAGAGTAAAAACAGCACACATGTCCTAATGAATAAATATACATTGAATAAAAGTAATGAATGTGTGTCATTACGTAGGGCATCTCTTTACATGGGCAATAGAAAACGGCCTGAAAGAACCATCAGCCTGATGAAATGTTCCTAGGCAATGACCCCGCTGTTCCTCAGAGGTTTGCAAGTGCTTTCGGAGATCTGTGAAGTACTGCAGGAAAGAGCGAGTGTGGCTGCGGCTCTTGCCACGCGGTTGTATGCTCCATACCCTTGTGATCTCCTGAAGGGAGACACAAAGCTGCTTTGCCAGCAGCCCAGCCTCAGCTGCAGACGCTGCTAGTTTCAGGTGAGCGACTCCTGAGTTGCAGCATCAGGGTTTCTGCCTATGGCGATTTCACTAATCCATCCAAAACCTACTTATATATTCATGCTATACCATGTTTGGGGAGTTGATATGATTCAATTTGCTTAAAAAGCAAACGTATGCAGGATATTATGGCTAGATTTTTTTTTTTGCCCAACACACTTGACAGATTTCCACCAAATAAAAATAGTTTGCATTTGACTTGAGGTACTGACACAAGCCAATGAATTATTTTGCCATGAACCACTATTGCCATCATTTCTGAAACAAATGGTAATTTTGCATTATAGATTAGGATGGATATTATTTCAGAAAGAGGGAAAGGCTTTTATTCTTATATATTGTCATCTGGCTGTTCATATTAGAGTAACTTTATTTTTACAATCTGTATCCCCACTGAATGGCTCGTGGAAACCAACTCTATTGTATTACAAATGAAGAAGTAGGCTTCAGAAGTCTCGTGTGACACTTTCTGTGACTTCCGAATCCACTGGGTCTCAGTGTTGATATAGGAGCCATTTGGAGTAGTGCTAGAAATGTTAAAACTCAAAAGATCAGCATCCTTGCCATCCTGGCATTAATGGAGAGCATGGGGGAGCTGCCATAAGCAAAAAGTGATCTCGAATTAATCATTTACTCATTTAAAATACAGTGTTATAGCAGCCAGCTATCTGGATCAGTCTGAAAGTTCTACAGAAGTGGTGGGGGAAGCCTTCGTGGGCATAAATTCATCTCTTCAAGCTTATGTAGATCACATATTACATACTTTTTGTGGCTTTTATTTAGCCTGAAATCTACAAGTCTTGGTGGCTCAGTGTATTAGCTCACAGCTGGTGAGAAGAATAAAAGAGAAGAGGCAATCGACACTTCTAGAAAGAATTGTGGAGTCAGCCATAGCGATGGCAACACAGATAGCCTATAATCTGATAATGATCGGCCAAGGATGCAAAGATGATTGGCAAACACAACAAGATATGGAATAAAAAGGTGCAAAGCTTTCAGTGACTGATAGTATAGACAGACAAATCTGAGCACATTAATAGCCCTTGAAAGTACCTTTGCATGAGAGTCTAAGGTGAAAATGGCCAGCAATCTCATGATTGATAATTCCTATGGACAAGCCAGACTTACCGTTTGGGCAGCTTAAAACAAATGTATCCCCTGTGCTATTGTTTCCTTTCAACTTGACATAAACATAGACCTATCTGTGAAGAGGGAATCTTCGTTGGAAAATGCTTCCCTAAGATTGGCCTGTAGGCAAATCTGTAGGATATTGTCTTGACTAATGATTGACGGAAGAGAGCCCAGCCCATCATGGGTAGTTCCATTGTCTGGGCAGGTGATCCTGAGTATAAGGAACACTTTATAAAAAGCATATAAGAAGGCAAACTTAGCCAACAATGAGGAGCAAACCAGTAAGCCACACTTCACTGCGGTAGCTCCTGCCTCCCGGAACCCCTGCACACACACCCCTAGGTCAGTTCCCGCCCTGAGTTCCCTACATGATACACAGGAACCAAAAGCTGAAATAAGCCCTTTCCTTCCCAGTTGCTTTGGGTTGCCATGTTTACCTCAACAATAGAAACCCTAGCAAAGACAGCCTCACTAAACAGTCCTTCACTACTGTAAGACATTGCCTCCATTGAGATCAATGACGTGGTCCTGAATTCAATGTTTCCATTGCAAGGAAAGCACACATTTGGGGAAGCCACTGCCTTCTCCAAGTTACTCATATTCTTCTCATGTAAGTATGGAGAGATTTCAGTCTCATATAGTGTCCTGTTTGTGTAAGTGTGTAAATGTTTCTTCTTTCTACCTCACTGTACTAACCCAGCCATAAAAAAACAAAACAACCCAAACAAAAACCTTCTTCTGTTTTATTTTACTTTATTAAATTTTTGGTTGCTTCTGCTTTTTCTAAGTCCCTCTGCACTATTATTTTTATTTCTGCTCTATTTTCATTAATCATATAATCAGACAAAGTAACGTTAATCTGCCCACTGTTATTAGAAACAATTACAGTTATGTCTGCACTTGTCTCCTGTATCTGCATCATGGCAATAAACCTGCATTAGTCACTGAACATTGACAGTCTCATTACGGTTTTGTTCATTTTGGTGCCTGAGCTTGACAAAGTAGCTTTTGATTCCTCAGGGGTGGGGGCAGTGGGTGGGTAACGGCAGCCTTGGAGATGAAAGCCCTTTCAAGCCAAAGAATGCTGACTGGCGAGGAAGAAATAAAGCAGCCCGTTTGAGATTTTTGTTGTTGTTGTTGTTGTTTTCAAACATATTTTGTAGAGGAGACAGTGTGATGTAAATGGCATGTGGGAGCAGAAACGTGGACACTCTGTAGAGAAGCAGCATACTTCAAACACGCCACAGATGTTCTCTAATAAAGAACACTCAGCCGAGTCCTGCTGGCGAATACAGCTTCCTTTGGAGCAGAAGGGCCCTTTGTAAGGCCAAGCCCAAATCATAACCATCTGAGAAAACCTGCAGCTCCAACCACCACCTTTGAGGTGACCCTCCCACATCCCCCACCTCTACCCTTCTAACTGCATGAGTTGTAGTCTTAACAATACAGTGCGTCTTTGACTCATCTCCTGCCTATAAACCAGCTTCCCTTTCTCTGTATTCTTCATCACCAGACACATTAACAGAAGTCTGCCCCATGTCAGGTTTGCTGTGTTCCCATGTGCCTACTGTAGGACATAAATGGCACTGCCCCCCAAAGGTCCAAGGTGAGGACAATGACTCATGAAGAACATAGGTTAAAAATGGGCTATTACAAGCATTGTAAGTATTGAGGAAAATATTCCAAGAAGGAAATGTTAGAAAATATAATTAAAATTGGAGGCTGGGGGGAGCAGGGACACTGAATCCTAGTGACACAAGCTTACGTCAGATTTCCATCGTAGCACAAGAAGTACTTTGAGTCTTTTTCCACATCTTGGGAGAGCAGTGAGAAAAATAAGGCAAGTTTGACAGAGGGGATCCTGTCATTATTTAAGCTGTTGATAATGAGGTTTTAACACATATGCTCACTTCCTGAAATGAACTGGAAAATTATTTTTTCCTTTATAATTAAATTTGTTCTTCAATAATTTCATACACGTACAGGAGGATGCACCCTGATTACTCTCACTAACCACCCTCTTCTCTATTTTTGCACCCCCTCTTTGCTCTATGACTCTCTTTTTCACATTGATGTCTATTTGTTTTGTTTCATAATCCACAGTGTTTTAACAGCACTGTCTGAGTGGCCATGGGTTCAGTCATAAAGGACAGTGCCCATGAGCCTCTCCCCATTTCATGATTGACTGTGACATGACCAGTCATTGGCAGGCCTGGTACAGGTAACCGCACCTGCCATAAACTTGTAATTGCAATAGTTATGCCATGACTAGATGATAGCATTGCTACAGTCTGTCTACCTTTCAACTCTTACACTCTTCCTGCCTCATCTTTTCCAGAGTTCTCTGTGCCTTAGAGGACTCGATAGACAGTCTTATCTGAGGAAGAACCCACAATCATCACTTACTGTCACCATCTTGGGCAGACATGGGTCTGCATTCATTGTCATTACAATGACAGGCTTCTCTGGGTTAAGGCATCTGTGGGTATACTCAAATATTTAGAAGACACTTTAACCCTATGTTAGCTGAACTACAGTTGCAAGTTAGGCATGAAGTCGATCACAGAACCAGAAGTCAGTTGATTTAACCCTTCACAATCATACCATTCTTTTTTTCTGACATAGTGGCAGTATTTGCTGCAGTGGCAATATTTACTCACTAGTACCCTTAAAGAACACTGAACATTGTCATCTGCACTTGGCACTGTTGAGAAATTGCCTGTGGACTTCCCAAGAGTAGACATTTTTTTTTTCATGAAGAAGTTGAACGTGAGCCAAAAACTACCTGGCAACTGCAAAATAAAATTACTGTTTACTAGAATACAAAACCATTTGCCTCCTGTTCCTACAAATTAGAAAGTCCCAAGCACAAATTAGAAGACAAATTAGTAATCCTGAGAAGCATGAGGAGATAGGGGAGGGAACCTCGGAGTGTCTGGTGACTCAAGGTCTCCTCCTATGTTGCTTACTGCTGTAGTTTATGAAGCTGAGCCTTGGCTCCTTAATGTGAAGAACGTGGAACTTGGACCTGCTATCCACGTGAGCATCAATGTTACAAATATACTCTATTCAGCTCACTGACTTCACTGACTCTTCGCAACAACTTCATGAGGCAAGTCCTATCATTATCCACACTGACAGATGAAGACAGAAAGAATAAAGAGGTCATGAGCCAAGCATGTGACAGGATGTATTTGCAGTTGCTTCCAGCATGGCCTTCTGTGTCAAGTGTCAATTACCAGCATTACCATGGGCTAGCTGTGACACCTTGGGCAACTTGCTAAATCTCTGTGCTTCGGCAACATGAGGACAGTTTAGGTCACTTGAACATGCCTCAAATAGTACCCAGCTCAGGATAATGACCATGCAAGTATTTGCTAAATGGCTACTCAAGCTACCAAAGCAAAACACAGAATGCTGCCCATTTCAAAGATCCCTCCTCTGGGTCTCAACAGTCTATGATTTTATTAACAGTCCTATTTCCTTATTGGCCTCCCACTGTAGAAAGGTGGGAAACAGAAGGGCTAACTGCAGAACATTTTAGCAATAATGAAATACTAGAGGACTGTTCCGGCTCCTAAAGCACATTCTCCAAGAATACATTGCTGATGATGCTTCCAGAGTCTCTGGGTGACTGAGAGTCTGTGAATGCACTCCTGGGCATCTTTGAAAAAAACAGAAATCAGCACAATGTTTGTGTGGTGTCTTGACATTTAAGTCTGTGAATGATTTGGAACCCTTAACATTACTTAAGCTTCAAGTTTGTTGGTTGTAATTATGTGAGGCAAATAAAAAGGGGTTTTAGCTGTTCAATCAATCGCAATGTTTTTTGTACTGTGTGTTTTTTGATGAATTATTTGGAAATACTCACTTCCGTGATGCTCCTGACAATTGTTTTAAAAGTCATTTCTGGTATTCAACACTTTCCTAACTTCGTATTACCCTGGCAGAAATTCCAAGGTATCTTCTCTAATTGGCTGATGTATTAAGACTTCTATATTCTCTGATGACTGTGTGTTATGTACCATCATATTACAGTTTTATTTTATTTTTATTATTTTATTCTATCTTTCTTGGATATTTTCTTTACATTTGAAATGCTATCCCCTTTCCTAATTTCCCTTCTGGAATCCCCTTATTCCTTCGCCCTGCCCCCTGCCTCTATGAGAGTGATCCCCCACCCACCCACTCCCTCCCATCTCCACACCCTGGCATTCCCTTACACAGGGACCTCTCATTGATGCCCCATAAGGCCATCCTCTGCTATATATGTGTCTGGAGCCATGGGTCCCTCCATGTGTACTCTTTGGTTGGTGGTTTAGTTCTTCGGAGCTCTGGGGTCTGGTTCATTGATATTGTTGTTCTTCCTATGGAGTTGAAAACCCCTTTAGCTCCTTCAGTCCTTTTTCTAACTCCTTCATTGGTGGCACCATTTTCAGTCCAATTGTTGGCTGAGAGCATCTGACTCTGTATTTCTCAGGCTGTGGCAGAGCCTCTCAGGAAACAGCTATATCAGACTTCTGTCAGCATGCATTTCTTGGCATCCACAATATTATCTGGGTTTGGTGACTGCATGTGGGATGGATCCCCTGATTAAGGGGCGGGGGGGCGGGGTGCATCTCTGGATAACCTTTCCCTCAGTCTCTGCTCTTTGTCTTTGTCTGTTTCCTCCTGTGAGTATTTTGTTCTCCCTTCCAAGAAGGACCAAAGCATCCACTCTATGGTCTTCCAACTTGAGTTTCATGTGGTCTGTGGATTAACACACTACAGTTTAACCAATCAATTTTTAACTGATTGTGGTCAATATGGTTAGCATATTTATCAACTTGCTTTCAAATCCTCAAAGCAGTTTTAACACATACACCAAGTCTCAGAATGCACCATTCAGAGAAGAAGACAAATGCCACAAAAGCCCAGTTTCTGAGTAAACTTTTTTAAAGGGAGCCAGGAAGCTGGTATTAGGATTTAGAAGACACTGGTAAGTTGGCTAAACCACTCTCTTGCTGTGCTCACTAGGCTCAGTGCCTTGCCAGCTGCTGGGAGATGAGGGGTCAAAGCTGATTCCTCATTCTGCTTCAGAGAAAATACCACTATTCTTGGTCTCACTTGGCAAGCCAACCTGAAACATGGTTCGCACAGTTTTGTGTGAATTTAAAAGACTGTAGCCATCTGAAGGTCTCATTTCTGCGGTAGCCTGGCCGTATCTTTGTGCAACTAATAAAGGGAGCAGTGTGAAGCCCTGCTTCCTCAGCCCCCTTGCCTAGCCTACTTTCAGTGATAGTAGCTGACAATGTAATACTCATTCCGTGGCTGATTATAATTAAAAATATCAGAATAATTAAAGTCCTCAGCTTGACAAGCAGAGCCATAACTTTGCCTTCAGACATTCCTCTCTAATTAGTTAATTAATCCTAATGCAAATTATAAGCAATAATTAGTCAGCCAAGCTTGACATAAAAGTCTGCTGACTTACAGCTAAAAGGCTTTCTGGTTGCTGGTTTGTAGTTTCTAAAGGTGCCTTTTTGTCCACTCGCGGTTTCTGCATCCATCCGACTTCGAACTTTTTGCTAACACACAGATACTCAAAGAGATCTGCGCTGGAGAATCCACAGCGATTAAAAACCTGCTTTGCTACAGGCACTGTCCAGGCTGACATAATAAATTGCAGGTTCTGTATCCATATTGAATATCAATATGGAGTATATTCAACTTGGAGAGAAAAGCCAAAGTGAGAAAGGTATAGAGAGGTGTGGACACTGTGACCTCAAGCATGTTCTGTGATACACTCCATTGTCTTGTGCACTAGGTCAGTGTGATGTTTTTCAGCATGTGCCAAGAAACTGAGTCATAGCAAAGCATACCAAACATTTGTTATCTGTAACAGAAATGCTAGCATTTGGTCTAGATTTTTGGTGCATCTAAATATCTCTGAGAACTCTTCAATTTAATTTGAATTATCTAATGGTAAATATGCAGTTGACTATTATTTTTATTTATAACTGATAACTAATATGTAAACTATACTTCTGTAAAATCAACAGAGGTATTGGAACTTGGTTTTCTAGAACACCAAGTTAGTAGTAGATGGATACTTCAAACCATGATTTGCTTTGTTCTTCTACATCTTAACTCTTCAGTAGCCAAGAAATTAACCTAAGAAAAGCTTCTGCTGGGGTACCAACAAATGAAGGAAGAAATAAGCCAGAAAACACACTCTTCATGAGCTATCTTTGGCCATTATATAAATAATATTTCAGTACGTTGATTTGACCTTGAAATCTTCTTTTCCCTGAATCCTTCTCTCTTGTCATGTGACTGCTTCTTTTTGGACCTGGGGTTGTTTTAGGACTTGCATTGGCTAAAGAGTCAAAAGAAGGGGTTGAGGATTTGTCTTATAAACTTAAGCCTCAAGTTGCCGTGTGTATCTCTCCTTGCTCCCTTGAAACTCTGTCTCATTGAGATTTATTGACAGCAGCTTCTGATGCAACACAGAGAACATGGTAGAGCTCAGCCATCTCTCCTGGAGCATTGGACATCACTGGAAGAATCAGTTGATTGGAGGCAAGTGAGAAAATCTAGCAGAGCTCAGCCAAGCCAGTCATAACTATAACATTCAACCATCCAATCTATACACCTGTGAAGTAAGTTTTATTGAAGCATGTTTTCAGTGCAGTAGCTGTGTGACAGACAGTAAGACTTATTTTTCTGGTGTATTATATTTAAGGAAAAAATGGGGACGAAGGACACCACAAGACTTACAGAGTCAACTAATTTGACTAATCTGCCCCATGGCAGATTACAGACTGAACTACCAATCAAAAAGCATGTAGGGTAGGACCAAAGCCCCCTACACATTTATAGCAGATTTGTAGTTTCACATGAGTCACAATAAAAATCAGACCAGGGGCTGCTATAATTAGATCTCTGTTACGTAGCTGGATTGCCTGGTCCATCCTCACTGGTAGAGGATATGCTTAGTCCTGCTGTGCATTTATGTCCCAGAGCAGGGTGGTACCCAAGAGGAACTTCTCCTTCTCTGAGGAGAATGAGTGAGGTCATGGAGGAGAGATTTGTGAGGGTGTGACTGGGAGAAAATAGTGAGGTGAGTGCTATCAGAATGTAAAGTGAATAAATTAATAAATTAATAGGAAAAAAAGAAGAGAAAACAGAGCAAGAGGCTTTTTACCATTTCTATAATGATTTCCTGGAAGCATGTTCCAAAGCACCAAATGGGTCAGCTCTGAAAACATACATACAAGTAACATTATTCAGAAACAACGTGTTAAAAATATACCTATGTATATACATAGGTGTAAGCTATAACAATTAGTGAAAAAAAGAGGCCATAAATTTGAGGAATAGGAGGAGTATATAGGAGAGCCTGGAGGGAAGAAAGGAAAGGGAGCAATATTATAATTATATTATAATCCCAAAAATAAAATAAAAATCTCCAAAATCCTTAATAATATCATAAATATGCCATTTCTCTCCTGCTCATCAGAATATTAGAGGATATTAAAGTGTATTTTTAATGTGGGTATTTCTCCTACAACTTCTCTAATTTTTCCATAAAACACTGTTCCAACATTTGTCAGACTAAGTAAGATGCTTTCCTTAATACAGCACCAGTGCACTCTCCACACCCATTTCCCCCATCCAAAATTGTGAAGATACATCCTTCTTCCTCAAATTCCTTTACTAACCAAGCAACTGTAAGCTGGATCTCACCTCCACCATGCTACTAATACAACATGTTTCAGACTGGCTTTAAGTGGCTCCCTAATTGTCAGAGTCAGTGGTGCCTCCCTCGTCCTATCCTTGAGCTTGTGAACAAATTTTACTCAAATAGAATCTATATTCACATCAATTCATATTTTTACACAATGCTATTTTCCAATTTCAATATTCACATTAGCTTTCTTCTGCTGCTGCAAAAAGGGTCAAAATTGGTGGCTCAAGCAGAGACATTTCGGAAGAGGCAGTTGGACAGATCAAGAGCCCCGAATTAGCTTTCAGAACAGAAGCCAAGCAGATGGCAAAACTGAGCTCTTTCTGGAGGTCTAGGGGAAGAAGCCACTTCCAGCCTTGACTAGTTTCGAGCAAATGCTCAAATATCCTTAACTCAACAATCTTTCATGTTTAAAGGCATCATTCCAACCTCCATTTCACTGACACATCTCTGACTCAGAACTGCTTGGTTTCTCCTACATAGACTTTTGTGGCGACATTGGGCCCATCTGAATGACTGAGGCTATTTTCCTAATCTCAACCCAGCTACAAACTCTCCTTTGTTATGCAAGGTAACATTCACTGATGCCAGGATTGAAGAAATTGACATTTTGGGGGGACTACTATTCTATTTAGAGTATCTGATAACAATTACTCAAAACTCAAATATTATTAGAACCCCAAAGTCCCATCATGTTTTCGTGAATCCGTGCGTGTAACCAGTGTTCTGCATTCTAATTCCTAAAGATTGCATTTTTGAAATGATTTTATATAATAATCATGCACTATATCTGACGTTTTTGGTCAATGTTGAGATTACTTTTGTTTTTACTACCCTGTGATATTCCAACATAGAATATTCTACAACATACAGCACACTTTGTCTTTTAGTTATTGATGAACACTTGGATCACTTCTACTTCTTAACTCTCATGAATATGGCTGCTATGAACATGCAAACATAACTTTGACATCACACAGAAACACGTTTTTTTTTCTTTTGTTTGTAGCAGATAACCTTTTCCAACGTGTGTGTGTGTGTGTGTGTGTGTGTGTGTGTGTGTGTGTGTATGTGCGTGTCAAAATTCTAGCTGTCTTCTGATGTCAGCTATTGGTCTACTTTCTAAGGTCTCATTGTTCTGATCACCATGAAATGTTTAACACTTTAGACTTTAAGGCAAGCTTTGCTCCTTGACAATTAGAACATTCTTCTCCGGAATTAATTTTCAGCATTTCTACACATCTTCTTTCTTAGTTTATACTGGTGCAATCTCCATCCTTATTAGACCTCACACTTGTTTTGTTCTTTCACATCTCTCACTAAAATTATCTTTTAATTTGTATTGTTTCCATAGTAGAGTAGCACACAAATCTTTACTGGTCTGTTTCTAATAATTGTTCCAACACAACTAGAGGTGAAGGTTGACATCCTACAAAATTTGTCATGTTTATGTTTACATTTCCAAACATTCATAATGATGATGAAGCATGCAGCAGAATCAGGAGATAGAGATTGTACAGAAAGGGTGCTTGGTATTTTAATGTAATGTCCTTTCTTGAATTTCCTGCACCCTATCTTTTGTTCCTTTTTTCCTCCTTACTTGAGAATCTTAAAAATTAAATATTGAAAACAGTGCCAGAATATGGAGGGGGACTAAGTACATAAATTGGTGATTAAAAGATACATAATTAGTATATGTGCTCCTGATATATATGAGAAGCATAGTTTTATAGTCTTAAGCCACAAAGATCAGGGGGCAGTGTTCTACAGTGGTTAGCATTTTATGGGAAACCCATAAACTGCTAGCTTGAAATGAAATGCTGTAGAAACAAATATCTTCAATGTGTGAAATATGTGACATCAAAACAGATATATCAGCCTGTTGAGCTTAAGTCGTGTAGAAACAAAGACATGGAGTAAGACTGTCCCCTAAAATACGTGAGAATAAGCCCATGTGCTCAGCTGGAAGTTCTAAAGGTGGTGGTTGTTCAGTACCAGTATGTGTTTGCTACTGTATATGGTGAGAAAATTTCAAAAAGAGATTAAGTCATGAGAAATGTGCTTCACTATCCAGGATTCAGTGGAACAGAGAACAAAATTCAAGATGGCAAAAGACCAGGAGAAATCATTTTATAGACCCCAGGAAACAAGAAGGAAAGACTGATAAATTTTTGACAAATAAAAGACCATTAATATCTAGCCTTGGGCAATGGTTTGGTCTTTCCAGTAGAGCTAAATAACCTTTAAAGCAGGTACCTTTAAGTTGACAGGTAATAGATACAGGATGTAGAGAGGCAGAAAAATAAGTCATATTTGATGTTCAGGAAAGAAAATTAGGAATTATTGCTGCTACCTTACACTGACTGCATAAAAACAAATCATGAATCTTTTAGGTTTTTATGGATGAATTCTTTTTTAAAAACTCTATTAATCAGATATTAAGAGCCCTTAACTACTCCATTTTGAAACAACCCCTTGTTTTTAAAAGGAGAAGAAGATATCTTTTAAACACATACAGTACCAAGGAGGAAAAACTTACCATTATGAATTTTAGAAGTGTAGACATGTTAATATACAAGGTCAAAGGTCTGTGGGGAGGAGAATCATGAATGAAAATGGTAGAAAGTTTCTTCCAGAGATTACATCCTAAAGATCACCTGAAACTGCTTCTATAGCTAAAAGCAGCCTTCAGTGCTCCACCATAAACAAAAATGGTGAGGCTGGACTGAACCAACAGCTACTGCATTGTGCCATGTCCTAAGTGGAAGCATATAGCATTTATTATAATGTACTTCTTAGTTCCAACAAAAACCTAAAGTGTTTAATTTCTTAGATATCATCAGTCATGACTATTGCCCTCAAATGGTACTTTTCAATAATTGTTTCAGCTAAAGATAGTTGCTCAGACCAGATCCAATGCTATGCTACTTTGACCTGTCATCTAAATCCCCAAACTGGTCTGCTTAGGGTAGAAAGATTCAGCCTCCTCACCTTAACTTTGCTACAAATCTGAAGAGCTTCCACACTCATCATGAACTGGGGTGAACATTATCTTTAGACTATTTCCTTTCCTCCTCTCCTTCGGATACTCTCTTCCTGGTGATGTCTGCATGGCACAGTCTTGCTCCTTAGTGACTGAGACTCTGGCAGGAACTACGTTCTCATTAAGTTGTTCTTGCCTCTACATTTTATATGTAGTGGAGGTGAGGAAGCGATACCTTTGTCTCCTTGTTTAAAGATCACAATGTCCTATTTGGCTAACACCTGGAGATCTGGGAGGTGAAAGAGTACATAGTAATGGAAAGTACTTTGGCTACAGTGTATGAATACCTTTTGGCCACAGGGCATGATGTGGCCAAGAATAGCCGTATTCACCTATATCTCTTCTTTTCCTGTAGAGTATTAAGTGTCTCCAAACAACTTCAAAATCTCTTAAGAGATCAGTTTAATATTACTAGAATATTTTATTCTAAAATGTACTTTAAAATAGTCTAACATATTCTTAAAGGATACTTTAAGAAACCTTTTTTCCATTCA
Source organism: Rattus rattus (assembly GCF_011064425.1). Taxonomy (NCBI): domain Eukaryota; kingdom Metazoa; phylum Chordata; class Mammalia; order Rodentia; family Muridae; genus Rattus; species Rattus rattus. The sequence continues at coordinate 97,046,115 of NC_046157.1, read as the reverse complement.
CGTTTTGGTCTATTCTGAGTGAGTGTCTTCACTGATGCCATTGAAGAAGTAGGCGCTGAGAAATGGATGAGATAGGAAAAGGGAAGTCCTGCCCATTCTATTACAGAGTGAATCTAAGAAAATGGCAGCTCCTCCTCCTGAAGTGAAAACGTGTACCTTATGCCTACACAGCTACACTGATCAAAAAAATCTCTTATGTAAAATTATAAAAAAAAATTGAACCCTTATGAATCTCTGTCAAGCCATATGGCCTTTCCAGAAGTACAAACTCTGTACGAAAAAAAGAAAGAAAAACATAGATAGTAACTGCCCCTTTAATGATTCTTGCTTCTCCCTTTCCCTCCAGCGGGTACTTATTCTTATCATCCTCCTCATCCAATGGTATTTATTAAATGGCCACATTTGCATGGCACCGTACCTGTGAGTTTCCATTTCTCTCCAAGGAAGATTTCCTGGTTCAGAAGTTTTAATGACTGCTTCTTTGAAAATGTCTTAAGAGGGTTTTCACTGTAATTCCCTTTCTCCTAGCTCTTATTTAATAGGTACCAATGCCTATCTTTTGCCTGGGGTCTTGGGTTAGGGAATGGAGATTCATTAACCATGGTGAGTTATGGATTTCAATGCCCTGGCTACTTCATTTCTCATATCCAAGTAGATCATTTCCTCCCTAGTCCTTCCAAGCCCAAGGAGGCATATATTGTAAGTAGCCTTAATCTGCTTCATTAGAACAATTTTTTTTAACATTATAAGATTGATACCACCAATATTACCATATTACTTCTGGTGACATGCATGGCAGAATACTAATGCTCTCATACTAGCTGGCAGTAATAGAGTGATTGGAGTTGGAGTACTAAAGTAAAACCATATAATTTTTAGAGCTTGGAGATATTAAAATTAATCTCATTTTCAGATATAGAAACCCATATCTAAGGAGGTGAAATCCTTTGCCTAAGTTTACATACTAGGACTAGTGTCTGACTCCAGTGATTAATATTCATAAGCTGCTATGTTCTGCCACCACAGTATTTCAAATAAGGCAGGATGCTATTGACAGAAAGGACGGATCTCATAGTTTTGAATTCAGGAAAGGATAACAGAGCCTTCCAACTTTATAACATACTGGTACATACTATAATGCAAATATATTACAGACATATAGGTAATCCAACTTGGACACATTTTAGTTATACTGTTGTTTTTTTTGCTTCCATTCTCTGTTTCAGTGAATAGTCTTTCTAACCTTAACGCCTGCAATTCTATAAGGAGATCCTTCCCTATAACACCAGTTGGATCTTCTCCTGGGAAAGAAGGTTCTCATCAATTCCCATAATATTCTCTGTCTTTCAGGGCCAGATGAATGCTTCAGACAAAGTACATTCCCTAAAAAATTGTAAGTAAGACTCCTCCTCAGAATTAGGTATGTGGAAGACTGTAAACATGATCATTTATTTTTTCCTCCATCCCTAAATCAATGTTTTCCAACTAGGATGATTTTCTTCTCTCTGTGGCAAATTAAGCAACACTAGAGACATTTTCTCACACTTCAGCTGAGGGATTACTTCAGTCTAGTGACTGAAGAGAAAGATGGGCCAATATTTTACAGTGCACAGGTCAGCCCCTACAAAATGGGGGCTCCAGTTGAAGCTGTCATATGCGAAGGTTGAAAAAGCTGCTTTGTGGTACTCTCTTCTTTCCCCATGGTCACTCACCTCAACCTACTGAACTCAACTCACTGAACCTACAAGTTAATAATTTTTCATCTCTCTCCTGTCCGTAGAGGACTTTGGAAGACTATGGGAAAAGGAGCTCTGGGCCAGGAGCTAAAAGTTCCCTAGCTTTACAAATCCAAAATGAGTGAATAAAAATTAAGAATTATTATTTTATATTTCATTGAGTTGGTGGAAACTTATAAACTATAACAGAAGTTGTATGGACATCCAATGAGATTCAAATAGAAGTATGGAGGTTAAGGTAAGTGCCATGTATGTATATGGATCTTAAGACCTAAATCACAGGAAGCACACTATGGTTAATATTATACTGTGGAATAAAAACTTGCTAAAAATCTGTGACTTTATCATAACATAATGAAAGTGTGTGCTGAACATGTTAATTTGCTTGACTATAATAAATTCATTATATATTTATGATATATGTATATTTATTTAAAAACATGTATATGTAAGCTATATGTAATATAAAACCTTAAAATAAAATTCTTATTTGAGTGCTTATGTTGTAAAATACAATGCAAATGTGTGACATTCTTATGTTAATTAATAAACAAAGGGAGATTTCAGATAGAAAGAGAACAGGTGATTCTAGGCCAGAATCTTGTCTAGCATGTCCCTAGCTTCATGAAAGAGTAGAAATTGTTTATTAATGTTCAGTGCATCCTCTGTTTTTCACTTTTTTAAGTTCTTTGGAGTAGAGTATATGAAAAAATTATTCTTAGTGCTAATCACCAGGAGATACTTATTGAACAATACATATACTCGATCAGTAGAATTGGTTTCTCTAAAAGACAGAAAAGCTTAATAAAGCTATAACCAAAACTGATCAATAAACAGAAGAGCTAAACTAAGAAAATTGAGGGGTTGGGGATTTAGCTCAGTGGTAGAGCGCTTGCCTAGCAAAACAAGGCCCTGGGTTCGGTTCTCAGCTCGAAAAAAAAAAAAAAAAAAAAAAAAAAAAAATTGAAGAGTACAGAGGATGCTGCAACAGATTCCAATGAATCCAGAGAATTACGGAGTTCATTCATATGCATATTTTTAAAAACTAGAAGATTTAGAAGAAATGGATAAGTTTGTAAGCGCATACTATCTAACAAAACTATCTCAAGATGATATGAACAACTTAAACAGATACATAATGAGTGAATTGATTGAAGCAGTTACACAATATCACCCCATAAAGGAAATCTTATGATTGGACAGATTCTATTCAAGCTTGAAGAAAGAGTTAATATTAATGATTCTCAGACCATTCCTCAAAGTAGAAAAAGTTGGAATATGATCAAAATCATTCTACAAAGTTAGTAATGCTCTGACACCAAAACTGAAAATGGGTACAGTAAAACAAATAGAAAGAAAGCGTTAGGATAATTTCCCTCATAAACATAGACAAAAATGTAAAAGTCTGTAAATTCATATTCAAGGACACATAAAAATGACTATACACCATGGTTATGTCAGTTTCAAGCAAGTAGTAAATGATTAAAAACTGGAAATGTCATGATTATAGCAACACATTCAGAAAAGAATTTGACAAAAGTTCTTCCTTTTTCTGATTAAATATTTAATAAAATGATGAATAAAAAGTACATCTAAATGTAATAAAGACTATATACATAAAACCTGTAGGCAATAAATTCCTAAATGGGAAAGAACTGAAATCATTTCCTTTATAATCAAAAACTAAAAGTAAACTCTTTGAAAAAATTAATAATGTTGACAAGGCTTTATCAAAATTAAGTAAAAGGCAGAGATAGAATGTCCAAATTAACAAAAGGGAGCATAACAGACCCTGAAGAAATCTAGAAAATTGTAAGGACATACTTTAAAAACCTGTACACCAACAAAATGGAAAATCTAAATGAAGGTGATAACATTCTGATGCATACTACCTACCAAAGTTAAATCAAGATCAACATAAAATTTAAACATACATATAACCCCTAGTAGTCATTAAAAGTCTCGCAACCAAAAAAGTACAAAGCCAGATGATTTGAGAACAGAATTCTAAAGAATAGTTAATGCCAATATGCCTCGAATTATTCCACAAAATAGAACCAAAAGAACAATTTCCTAATTCGTTTTATGAGACCACAGTTACCCTAATACCCAAACAATATAAATACACAAGAGAGATGCAGGGTTGTTCAAGATATGGAAATCAATAAAAGTAATCCACCACAACAGCAAAGAAAGCAAAAGACATTTCACAAACTCCAACACTTCTTCATGATTGAAGCCTTGCATACATGGGGGAATACAGAGGACATACCTCAACATAATAAACACAATATACAGCAAGCCCAAAGAAGCCAACATCTACTTAAATGGAGAGAAACTCAAAACAATTCCACTAAAACCAGGAATAAGACAAGGGGGTCCCACTCTCTCCGTACCTATTCAATATAGTATTTGATGTCTTAGCTAGAGCAATGAGACAACTGAATGAGATGAATGGGATATAAACTGGAAAGGAAAAAGTCAATATCTTTATTTGTAGATGATATAATAATATATATATGTGACTTAATAAATTCTACCAGGAAAGCCCTACAGTTCATAAACACTATTAACAGAGTAGATAGATATATTAATTCACAAAAGTCAGTAGCCCTTCTATATGAACCCAAATCGCTGAGTTCAACATCCTTAGTCATCAGAAAAATATAAGTGAAAACTGTTTTGAGGTCTCATCTTATACTTATTAGAATGACTAAGATCAACAGCTAATGCTCATACTGTCAAGAACATGGGAGGACAAACTTGTATAGCCACTATGAAAATTAGTGTTACAGTTCCTTAGGAAGTCTGGACTAGATGTTCTGCAAGATCCAGCTATATTGCTCTTGGGCATTGTGGTGGTTTGGATATGCTTGGCCCAGGCAATTTTAGGAAATGTGGCTGTGTTGGAGGAAGTGTGTCACTGTGAGCGTGGGCTTTGACACCCTCCTTCTAGCTGTCTGGAGGCCAATATTCCCTACCTGCAGGTGGATCAGGATGCAGAACTCTCAGCTCTTACCTCAGTATTATATCTACCTGGATACTGCCATGCTTCTCTCCTTGATGATAATTAACTGAACCTCTGAAACTATAAGGCAGCCCCAATTAAATAGTGGCCTTTATAAAAGTTGCCTTAGTCATGGTGTCTCTTCATAGCACTGATGTCCCTAATTAAGACAGGCATGTACTCAAAAGACACTTCATCCTACCGCAAAGACACTTGCTCAACCACGTTCATTACTGATCCATTCATAATAGCCAAAAACTGGAAATGAACTGCTTATCCCTCACCAGAAGAATAGACAAAGAAAATGTGGTATATTTACTCAATGGAGTGCTATTCAGCTGTTTAAAAACAATGGCACCATGAAATTTGTGGGCAATTGGATGGAACTAAAAAAAAAATGGGTGAGTTATCCCAGACCCAGAAGGACTAACATGGTATATTAGCTGTTAACTTAGTGACAAACTAGCTACAATCCATAGAACAATAGAGAGCAAGTATAGATTAAGGGACTAGAAGAAATATATTTAGTTGAAAAGGGAAACAGAATAGGCAATAATGGATGAGGGGACTTGTAGAAAAGGATCAGGTCAGAAGGCAGATAAATATAAGTGAAAAAATGAGGGGAAAATATAGCATAAATTAAGGGCCATTTGAGGGGTAGCTTTTGCTTTATCTTATCTTGTTATATTTTCATATTATCTCATAGAAGCCGGTTTGTTTCTAATGAGAGACAAAAAAGGGAGTGGATCTGGAAAAGAGGAGAGAGGGGAGAAACTGGGAATAGAAGGATGGGAAACTCTAATCAGGATGTATTACTTGAGGAAAGAAATCTATATCACATAAAAGGGAAAAATAACATGGAAAATTTTCTCATGCTCACTGGTCTTGTTCAATATAGAGACCTAAGGTAAAAGAATTAAAAGAAAAAGAAAAAGAAAGATGAGAATTGAAAATTTTTCAAATTATTTTTATTTTCAGATGACATGTCCCTCACACTTAACACTCTCAGGATTCAGCCAGAAAACTCCCAGATCCAATGCACACTTTCAGCAGTGTAGCAACATCATTGCCTTAGAAATCGCCTTCACAGTTTTCACAGAATTCCCGCAAACAATCCTACAAATCCTAGAGCTTCACAGAAGAACCGGAATAACTAAAGCAATCCTGAAAGAAAGGGCAACTCCAGAGTTATCACAACGCCTGATCTCAAATTGTGTTAGATGAAACAGAACACCTCAAATGAAACTTTTATTTACTGCTGAATAGAAGTCACCTGGGTATATGAATTACAGTTTGGTTACACATTCATCATTTGTAGTGTTCTAGATTGATTCTGTTCCACAGTGTGATGAAAAAAGCAGTAATGAGCAAATATGTGCAGATGTCTCTGTCATAGAATACAGAATCCATTGGATATCTGTCCAGCAATGACATTCATTGCTAGATCACATGGTTCCAGAGATCACTGATTTAGAAAACTTCATATATATTTATATTTCATGTGTATTTCAAAAGTGGCTATACCAGTTTGAACAAAGAAATGCTGCACAGATGGACAATGGCATTCTCAGAAGCCATAGGTTTTAAAATAAAAATCTCAGTGTAATGGTGAGTTTGGCAATAGGGTCTTACACTCTACATCGTGGATCCTGGACAGAGATAAATCAAGCTAGAACTGAGCTGGAAATAATTGTTCATAATGCCAGAGACATGTGCTAGCTGACAGGGGAGAAAAATCTCAATGGCCATATGCAGCTGTGGTCTTAGTTCTCTGTGACACCGATCTGCCACTACAGGAACTGCACACCTGTGCAATAGGTGGAATTAGCATTTTGGAAATGACAATCATTTCTAATTGTTAAAGTCATGAGCATGTAGCCACTGTGGGTACCATATCAAGCCCTGTAAAAACAAATGAAGACAGGAACATAGGAAGGGGACTAGTTGAGAGTAAGAACTCAACCAGTGTCAGGGAGTGTAAGAGAGGATAATGGGCAGTGAACGTAGTCACAATAGATATATGAATTGGCTAAAATTTAAAATAGCGAAATAATCATACAACTTAATTATGTTACAGAAGCCATAGTAAGAAAATCATCTTAAGAATTAACAAATGGGATTGCATAAAATATTTTTAATTGTACAACAAAGGAAACTGAACCAGTATAAGGAGCATCAATAAGAATGTAAAACCTACAGAAGTGGAAAATCATTCTAGTTATATATCTGGTGGGAATAACACCTAGAATATATGACGAGCTACAAAAATTAAACATCAAAAAAAACTAATTAAATAAGTGGTAAAAATAAATGAATAGAGTTCTGAAAAAACCTTAATAATTATTATTATATAATTATAATACTAATTATATAATAGATAAATATATAAGATATTAATAAGATATTAATGAATAGTAATAATAAATATTTTTATTGGATATTTTTATTTACATTTAAAATGATATACCTTTACCTGGTTTTCTGGCCATAAACCCCTATCCCATCCCCTCCCATTCTTCTACCAGTGTGTTCCCCTTCCCCAACCAGCCCCCCTAACATTCCCCTGTACTGGGGGGGACCAGCCTTGGCAGAACCAAAGGCTTCTCCTCCCATTGGTGCCTAACAAGGCCATCCTCTGCTACATATGCAGCTGGAGCCATGGGTCTGTCCATGTGTAGTCTTTGGACAGGGTTTAGTCCCTGGGAGCTCTGGTTGGTTGGTATTGTTGGTCTTATGGGGTTAAAAGCCCCTTTATCTCCTTCAATTCTTTCTCTAATTCCTCCAACAGGGACCCTATTCGAAGTTCAAAGGTTTGCTGCTAGGATTCCCCTCTGTATTTGACATGCTCTGGCTAAGCCTCCCAGGAGACAGATATAACAGTCTCCCGTCAGCATGCATTTTTTGGCTTCATCAATGTTATCTAGTTTTGGTGGCTATATATAAGTGGGCTGTATACCCAGGTGGGGCAGGCTTTGAATGGCCATTTGTTCAGTCTCTGCTCCAAACTTTGTCTCCATATCACCTCCTATGAATATTTTTGTTTCCTCTTTCAAGAAGAACTGAAGCATCCCCTCTTAGGTCATCCTTCTTGGCTTCACGTAGTCTGTGGATTGCATCTTCGGTAATTCGAGATTTTGGGCTAATATCCACTTATCAATGAGTGCATACAGTGTGTGTGTGTGTGTGTGTGTGTGTGTGTGTGTGTGTGTTGTTGTTGTTGTTGTTGTTTGTTTTGTTTTGTTTATTTTTATTTTTTTGTGTGTGATTGGGTTACCTCACTCAGGATGATATTTTTATAGTTCAATCCATTTGCCAATGAATTTCATGAAGTCATTGGTTTTGAAACCCAAGTAGTAAACTATTTGTAGATGTACCACATTTTCTGTATTCATGCTTTCCAGGTGAAGGACACCTGGGTTCTTTCCACCTTCTGGCTATTATAAATAAGGAGGCTATGAACATAGTAGAGCATGTGTCCTTGTTATATGTTGGAGCGTCTTTTGGGTTTTTGCTCAGGAGAGGTACCATGGGTGCTCATGGGTAGTACCATGTCCAATTTTCTAAGGAACCTCCAAACAGATTTCCAGAGTGGTTGTACCAGCTTGCAATCCCAGCAACAATGGAGGAGTATTCCTCTTTCTCTATATCCTTGCCAGCATCTGTTGTCACCTGAGTTTTTTTATCTTAGTCATTCTAAATGTTATGAGGTGAAATCTCAGGGTTGGTTTGGTTTACAATTCCCTGATGACTAAGGATGCTGAGCATTTCTTTATGTACTTCTCAGCCATTGATATTTCTCAGCAGAAAATTGTTTGTTTAGCTCTGTACCCCAATTTTAATAGGGTTATTTGGCTCTCTGGAGTCTTACTTATTGAGTTCTTTGTATATTTTGGATACTATCCCTCTATTAGATGTAGGATTGGAAAAGATCTTTTCCCAATATGTTGGTTGCCATTTTGTCCTAATGACAGTGTCCTTTGCTTTACAGAAGCTTTGCAATTTTATGAGGTCACATTTGTCGATTCTTGATCTTAGAGCATAAGCCTTTGGTGTTTTATTCAGGAAATTTTCCCCAATGCCCATGTGTATCAGACTCTTGCCTACTTTTTTTTCCATTAGTTTGAGTGTATCTGGTTTGATGTGGAGGTCCTCGATCCACTTGGACTTAAGCTTTGTACATGGTGATAAGAATGGATCGATTTGCATTCTTCTACATGCTGACCTCCAGTTGAACCAGTTCCATTTGTTGAAAATGCTATCTTTTTTCCATTGGATGGTTTTAGCTCCTTTGTCAAAGATCAAGTGACCATAGGTGTGTGGGTTCATTTCTGGGTCTTCAATTCTGTTCCATTGATCTATCTGCCTGTCTTTGTACCAATACCATGCAGTTTTTATCACTATTGCTCTGTAATACTGCTTGAAGTCAGGGATGGTGGGTGCCCCAGAAGTTCTTTTGTTGTTGAGTATAGTTTTCACTATCCTGGGTTTTGTTATTCCAAATGAATTTGCAAATTGTTCTTTCTAACTCTGTGAAGAATTGAGTTGGAATTTTGATGGGGATTGCATTGAATCTGTAGTTTGCTTTTTGGCAAAATGGCCATTTTTACTATATTAATCCTGCCAATCCATGAGCACGGGAGGTCTTTCCATCTTCTGAGATCTTCTTCAATTCCTTTCTTCAGAGACTTGAAGTTCTTGTCATACAGATCTTTCACTTGCTTAGTTAGAGTCACACTGAAGTATTTTATGTTATTTGGGTCTAAGGTGTAGGGTGTCATTTCCCTTATTTCTTTCTCAGTCTGTTTATCCTCTGAGTAGAGGAAGGCTGTGGATTTGTTTGAGTTAATTTTATACCCAGTCACTATGCTAAAGGTGTTTATCAGGATTAATAGTTCTCTGGTGGAACTTTTGGGATCACTTAAATACACTATCATATCATCTGCAAAATAGTGATATTTTGACTTCTTCCTTTCCAATTTGTATCCCTTGGGTTGTCTTTTTGTTGTTGATTGCTCTGGCTAGGACTTCAAGAACTATATTGAATAAGAAGGGAGAGAATGGGCAGCCTTGTCTAGTCCCTGATTTTAGTGGGATTGTTTCAAGTTTCTCTCCAATTAGTTTAATGTTGCCTACTCATTTACTGGATATTGTTTTCACTATGTTTAGGTATGGGCCTTGAATTTCTGATGTTTCCAGGACTTTTATCCTGAAAGGGTGTTGAATTTTGTCAAGTGCTTTTTCAGCATCTAATGAAATGATCATGTTTTTTTTTTTTCTTTTTAAGTTTGTTTATATAGTGGATTACACTGACAGATTTCCATATATTGAACCATTCCTGAATCCCTGGGATGAAGCCTACTTGATCATGATGGATGACTGTTTTGACGTGTTCTTTTATTTGTTTTTTGAGAATTTTATTGAGTATTTTTGCATCATTATTCATAATGGAAATTGGTCTGAAGTTCTCTTTCTTTGTTAGGTCTTTGTGTGGTTTAGGTATAAGTGTAATTGTGGCTTCATAGAAGGAATTTGGTAGTGCTCCAACTGTTTCAATGTTGTGGAATAGTTTGGAGAGTATTGGTATAAGGTCTTCCTTATCTTTTTTGATAACCTTTGGTGGAAAGTCAATTTTACTTGATATGAGAATGACTACCCCAGCTAGTTTCTTTGGATCATTTGCCTGAAAAGTTGTTTTCCAGCCTTTTATTCTGAGATAGTGTCTATCTTTGTCTCTGAGGTGTGTTTCCTGTATGCAGCAAAATGCTTGGTCCTCTTTATATATCCAGTCTGTTAGTCTATGTCTTTTTATTCAGGAATTGAGTCCATTGATGTTAAGAGATGTTAAGGCATAGTGATTGTTGTTTCCTGTGATTTTTGTTGTTAGAGTTGGAATTATGTTTGTATGTGTCTCCTTTGATTTCATTGCAAGGAGATTACTTTCTTGCTTTTTCTAGGGTGTAGTTTCCTTCCTTCTGTTGGACTTTTCTATTGTCATTTGTAGGGCTGGATTTGTAGAAAGATGTTGTGTAAATTTCGTTTTGTCATGGAAAATTTTGGTTTCTCCATTTATGTTAATTTCGAGTTTTGCTGGATATTTGTGTAGTAGCCTGGGCTAGCATTTGTGTTCTCTTATGGTCTCTATGTTATCTGCCCAGGATCTTCTGGCTTTCATAGTCTCTGTTAAGAAGTCTTGTGTAATTTTGATAGGTCTGCCTTTATATGTTACTTGACCATTTTCCCTTGCTGCTTTTAATATTCTTTCTTTCTTTGCTGTTTGTTTGTTTGTTTGTTTTTGTTTGGTGTTTTGACTATTATGTGATGGTAGGAATTTCTTTTCTGGTCCAATCTATTTGGGGTTCTGTAAGCTTCTTACATGTTTATGGGCATCTCTTTCTTTAGGTTAGGGAAGTTTTCTTCTATAATTTGTTGAAGATATTTACTTGCCCTTCACGCCTTCACTCTCTTTTATACCTATTATTCTTAGGTTTGATCTTCTCATTTTGTCCTGAATTTCCTGTATGCTTTGGGCTAGGAGCTTTTTGTCTTTTCCATTATGTTTGATAGCTGTGTCAATGTTTTCTATGGTATCTTCTGCCCCTGAGATTCTCTCTTCTGTCTCTTATATTCTGTTTGTGATGCTTGCATCTATGATTCCTGATCTCTTTCCTAGGTTTTCTATCTTTAGGGTTGTCTCCCTTTGTGCTTTCCTTATTGTTTCTATTTCCATTTTTAAATCCTGGATGATTTTGTTCAATTCTTTCTGTCTATGTTGTGAAAGTAGAGAGGAGCCTATGAGAGGGAAAATGGAGGTCTTAATTTTTTCCTTAATTGGTTGTGTTTTCCTGTAATTCTTTAAGGGATTTTGGTGTTTCCTCTTTAAGGGCTTCTACTTGTTTACCTGTGTTGACCTGTATTTTTTAAGGGAGTTATTTATGTCCTTCTTAAAATCCTCTATCACCATCATGAGATGTGATTTTAAATCCAAATCTTGCTTTTCCCGTGAGTTTGGCATCCAGTACTTTCTTTGGTGGGAGAACTGGGCTCTGATGATGCCAAGTAGTCTTGGTTTCTGTTGCTTAGGTTCCTGTGCTTGCCTCTTGCCATCATGTTGTCTCTGGTATTACCTTGTTTTGCTGTCTCTGATAGTGGCTTGACCTTCCTATAAGTGTGTGTCAGCACTCCCGTAGACCTGTTTTCTTTCACCTAGATCTGAGATCAGAGAGCTTCCCCTGTGTTTTTGTGACCTGAAGCCTCTATCCAGGTTGTTTGGTGCCGAAGAGTTTGTCTTACCCTGCCTCTCAGGTGTGAAGGTGCTCCTGGTACCTGGCTTTCATCTCTAGAGGCATGCAGAAACCTGAAGAGTCCTGCCCCTGACTGCTCCTAGGTCCCTGTGCCCAGAGAGCACAGAGGGCACTAGGCAGATTCCTCTTGGGTCAGGAATGTGAGCAGAAGTGGCAGTCTCCCCTGAGGTCTCAGGATTGTCTGCACTTTTGAGCATCCAGCTCTCTCTCTCCTCCACCAACAATAAATACCTTAAGTATTCAATATCCTTAGCAAATTACAGCTGTTTTGAGATTCTCTCTCACCCCATCAGAATGGGTATTACTGTGAGGATAAAGGCACAAAAACTGCTGAGTTTATGGATAAATAGGAACCTTTTCCTAACTGTAAATGTGTGCAATCAGTGTGTGTGGTTGATCAAAAACTTAACCTAGGACAATAGTGAATCCCAGCTGTACCAGTATGGAATATATACCTCGAAAATTCAAAGTCAAAATTACACAAAGATACTCACACATTCATGGTATTGCTGTACTGTTCACAATGTTGAAGCAATCAGGATTTCATGAACAATTAGATAAAGAAAATCCCATGCCTGTTCAAAATGAGTATTTTTGAGCCAATGGAAAAGGAAACAATGATATTTGTAGGAAAAATAATAAGTTAACATTACATTTAACAGAATAAGCCAGGTTCAAAAAAGGACAATACCATTTCCTATCATATCTGGGCTCTAGATTTAAGTGTGTGTGTGTGTGTGTGTGTGTGTGTGTGTGTGTGTATGTCTGTGCATGTATGCATGCATGTGTGTCGATGTGTGCAAGGTTGCATATATATATATATATATCTGTGTGTGTGCATGTATGCATGTATGTCTATGTGTGTATGTTGTATGTTTGTATGTATCTGGTGTGACTGTGTGTGTATGTCTATGTCTATGTTGTGAAAGTAGAGAGGAGCCTATGAGAGGGAAAATGGAGGTCTTAATTTTTTCCTTAATTGAGGAAAAGTTGAAAAAGTAACAGAGGGGTTGGGGATTTAGCTCAGTGGTAGAGCACTTGCCTAGCAAGCACAAGGCCCTGGGTTTGGTCCCCAGCTCTGAAAAAAAAGAAAAGAAAAGAAAAGAAAAGAAAAGAAAAGAAAAAAGTAACAGAATACATGTAATACACAAGCAAAATGGGAGATATTTCAGATGATGTGCTCAGTCAATTAGAAAGGACAATTGGGCAGAATGAGATGAATGAGATTGAAGTATAATGACAAACATGTATGAAATACCATAATAAAACTCATTCCATCGTATGCAAACTTACAGTTTTAAATTCCTGATAACAGAGGAATCTCAAATGGCTGAGCACTTAAAGAAATGATCAAAGTCTTAAGTAATCAGGAAAATGCAAATCAAAACTACCCTGAGATTCCACCTTACACCAATCAGAATGGCTAAGGTCAAAACTTCAGGTGACAGCACATGTTGGCAAGGATGTCGAGAAAGAGGAATGCTCCTCTCTTGCTGGTGGGACTGCAAACGGGTAAAACCACACTGAAAAGTAACCTAGGGGTTTCTCAGAAAATTGAAAATACATTTACCTGAAGACTCATCTGTACCACTCCTGGGCATATACCCAAAAGATGTTCCACCATGCCACTGGGGCACATGGTCTACTATGTTTGCAGTGGCCTTATTTGTGATAGTCAGAAGCTGGAAACAACCCAGATGTTCCACAAAAGAAGAATGGAGAATTGTGGTTCATTTACACAATGGAATACTACTCAGCTATTAAAAAATAGAACATCATGAGTTTTGTAGGCAAGTGGATGGAACTAGTGAATATTATCCCGAGTGAGGTAACTTAAACACAAAAGGACATGTGTGGTATGTACTCACTAATAAGTAAATATTAACCAAAATAACCTACAGAATGCCCAGGATACAATCCACAGAACTCAAGAATGTTAACAAGCCAAAGAGTCCAAGTGAGGATGTCTCAATCTCACTTGAGAGGGAGAAGAAAGCCATCACAGGGGGGAGAAGGACTTGGATGGGAAATGGGAGAGGGAGGGAAAGAGGTGAACATGATCAGGTGTTGGGGACAAACAGGACTGAAGCCATGAGGGCCAGCAGAATGGAAACAGGCAACCTCAGGATGTAGGAGGTAGGGGTTCCCTCTAGAATATACCAGAGATCTGGGAGGTGAAAGACTCTCAGGACTCTGAAAGGGACGTTAGATGAAATGCTCTACAGTGGGGATGGGAACTTGTAGACTCCACCTACAGTATAAAGACCAAACATCAAGTAGAGGGATGGGGTTGCCATCTCACAGTCAAAAACTCTGAACCATAATTGTTACTCTCTGAAAGAAATGGGGGACAAAAATGAAGAAGAGCTTGAGGAAAAGGAGGTCCAGTGACAGGCCTAAATTGGAATCCAGCTGAACAGGAGGCCCTAGAGCCTGAAAATGTTACTGATACTACAGTATGCCTACAAACAGGAGCCTAGCATGACTGCCCTCCAAAAGACCCAACCAGAAGTTGAAAATCTCAGATGCAGATATTTATACCCAACCAATGGACAGAAGCTGGTGACTCCTGTGGTTGAAAAGCTGGCAGAAGCTGAGGAGGACAGCAGGGAGACCCTGTAGCAGGACCAGCAGTCTCAACTAACCTGGACCCCCAAGATTGCTCAGACACTGAGCCACCACCAGACAGCATACACCTGCTGATATGAGGCCAACACATGTACAGTAGAAGACTGCAGGGTCTTGACTCAGTGAGAGAAGATGCACCTAACCCTCTAAAGACTTGAGGCCCAAGGGAATGGGGAGGTCTGGTGGGGTGGTGATGGAGGGTGGTAATATTCCTCTTGGAGACAGGGGTACGGGGTGGTTGGGAGGAGGTATGGGATGTGGAACAGTCAGAGGGTGGACCAGGGGACTGAACCCACAGTGAAAGTGATTGTTGGGGGAAGGGCGGTAATGGGGGGAGGATGGGGAAGGAAACAACCATAGAGAAAGGGAGGAGGAGGGGCTTAGGGGGATGTTGGCCCAGAAACCGGGAAAGGGAATAACAATTGAAATGTAAATAAGAAATACCCAAGTTAATAAAGATGGAGGGAGAAATTTAAAAAAGATCAAAGAAATTAAAGAATTTTTAAAAAGTAAGTAATTAGGGAGGAACAGGGAGGAGTAGAGAGAGGGGAATCTATGAATGGAACATATTATGTGAGAAAAATATCTATTTTTCAATAAAAGAAAAATGTAGAAAAAAGCAAACAATATTCTACTGTGAACTCATTTGTGAATTTGTAGTATTGATAGGTTAAGTTTATTAATTGCCTCTTTATTTGCCACATGTTCAACAGGCTTAATCCCACAATACACTGAGGAATGTCTCTACCTTGTAAAATTCTAGCATTAAAAACATATAAAGAACGCCCATAAATCAATGAATTTTTAAAAATCTAAATAATACAATTTGAAAATTGCCAAATGACTTGAGTAGACATCTGTCTAAAGGAAACACACAAATCACAAATAGGAAGTAGTTATACGAAAGTTCATTATTGTCAACCATTGGGAAAGCAAATCAAAACTGTGGAATGTGGTTTTGTACCTGTAGGTTATCACTACAACCAAAGATCATGCTTACTTAGGAGACCATGGAGAGACTCCTGACTTGCTGTTTTGAATAAGTAAAGCTGGTATAGACACAAGGGAAATGCTACAGAAGGTCTTCACAAAAAGCCGAATGTCACTACCATGTAATGAGGAATCCCATTTCAGAGATTTTCTCTAAAGTAACTGAAATCAGTCTTTCAGTGGCCCAGTTGTTCATAGCGTCATCAAAGCAGCAAAGACAAAAAAAACCCTTTAATGTCCATCAAAGATGGATGTAAAAGTTGTGGTACACACATACACACACACACACACACACACACACACACACACACACACACACACACACAGAAACACACACAGATGGGGGAGGGGACAAAGACAGACTGACAGACAGATTATAGTTTAGAGAAGGTATAACTTTAATCAAGCACCTGAAAGACCTGTATGACAATAACTTCAAGTCTCAGAAGGAAGAAATTGAAAATATGAGAAGTTGGAACTATATTCATGAAATGGTAGTATTAACATTGTAAAAATGGCTGTCTTACCAAAGGAAACCTACAGATTCAGTGCTATCCTTATCAAGATTCCACCACTATTTTTTTACAGACCTTGAGAGAACAATTCTCAATTTCATATAGAAAAAAGAAAAGAAAAAGAAGGGAATCAAGTAATTTATAGTATGGCCTGACTTAAAAGACCATTATATTCAATGAAGAAAGCACCGGCTAGAAGAAGATACATATATAATATCACTTACATGAGTAATCTAAAACAGCCAAACTTATGAGAGGAGCAAAGAGAATAATGATATTCAGGGCACAGGTGTCAGAATGAGACGATGATGACCAAAGGATACAAAGTTTGTATTATTTAAGATGAGGGAAGATACTGAGACTTATTATAAAGGGTATTACCTAAACCTAAAAATATTTCAGTATATGCTTAAAATTTTCTAAGAAGGTAAATATTATGTGACATGTTACACACACACACACACACACACACACACACACACACAACAGAGAGAGAAGGGGGAGGACAGAGACAGAGACAGAAACAAAAGACAGAGAGAGACAGAGACAGAGAGAGGGGTGAGGAGTAATTAATAGTAACAATACTAAAGAGGACATGAATCAGCATGGGGTGTGATAGGTGTTTCTATGAGTAAATATTTAATTTCAGACTCATGCAACTGTATGCTTTACACATGTATAGCATTCTGATGTATCGGTCATATGGAACAAATAAATACGCACAACCTTTGTGTCAGATATCTACTACCTGGCCCAGCTACAGTTACTCTTAGTTGTGGTGTCTTCATATGTATATGTTTTTGGACTCAAGAGAAATAAGGTCAATGTTCCTTATAAAGGAATTTGAGACTCTAAACTCACTGGCAAATATTCCAGCTACCCAATTCTGAAAAGAAACATGCAAAGAAATATAGTCTCCAAGTGTTTAAGACAAATTAAGAATCTGTGTTCACATTACCAAAAACACAGAAAGCTTCTAACCTCCATCCTTCATGAGCCTGTCCCTTTTATGGTTGTTCACGGACAATTTAGATCTGGAAGTTTTAACCATTTAACTTCCTGAGAAAGGAAATTAAAATGACAAATGCAAATGTGTCCCCAACTCTCACGTATGGAAGTAGTTATTTCTGGTTAATTATTACCAAGAACTGTGCAAGACCAAGAATGAGATTAAACATTAGCCTGTGAGATATTTAACAGTGGGGTTCTACAATAAAAACAGAATATTATCCTTTCTATGTTCTTTCCTAAGTGCTCCCAAACTACACATGTGAATGAAGCTAATGCCTAAATAATTAAATGATAATGTCATTATTATTCAATGTAGGAATACACTCGAGAATCCAATTGAATCAGTTTTCCCCCCTTGTGGCACAATAACAATTCATGTTCAACCTTACTTAATATATTCCTTGGTTAAAAGAAAAAATCCTTCTGTATACTCCTTGGCTCATGGAAAAGAGTACTATGCCTGTTCAACTGAAGGACAGACCTGTGCAAGAGGATAAATCACAGTAGCCTTAAGAAGTTGCCTAAGAACAGCCCCACTGTAGGTTTGTCCTAAGATGCTCTACCATTCCCAACTCTTAGTAACTGTGTGCCTGTCCCTAGAGCCCTTTACCCTCTGAAACTTCTCAGCTCAGGACCATGATGATTATATTTCATTCACCCTTCATTGTGTAATTTCACTCACCCTCCAAAGGATGTGAAATATTCACACCCTTTAAACATTCATCTAGCTTTCACCAATGTTAGTTATAGGAGTATTTCTAATGCTGAGTCATTTAACCTTCACAATGCTACGGTAGATGGTTTTATTAGTCCTATGTGACCAACAGGGAAGCTGAGCCATGGAGTGAATAGATAATTCTCATAAAGTGAGCTCCGACAGTCCTGGCTATTTGTATCTTACCAGCAGAGCCATGGAAGAGTCTCTCATAGCCACAGTCATTGAGTTATTGGTCATTAGTCTGACTTTGAAGAATTGTTTGGTTGTGAATTCCTTCTCTTCTATCTTCTCGTCTCATCTCTTCCTTCCTTCCTTCCTTCCTTCCTTCCTTCTTTCCTTCCTTCCTTCCTTCCTTCCTTCCGACATTCTCTCCTATATATTTTTCAGACTAACCATCTTATATCTGGCTACAAAAATGCTAGAATCACAAATGGGCACCATCATAACCAACTGGTTGTACACTTTATAAATGTAGTTTTCAATACCAAAACTCAAGATAAAGGATAAATTTTTTTCAAAAATTCATAAAAATTTTACTTTAAAAGGGAGTCTACCACTCTGAGAAGGGATTGAAGGTAGAAGATATGGGCCTAGGAAGAGGTATGTTCACACCTCTGTCCTAGAACAGCTATGCCTCTCTAGTCTATAATCCCATTGCTGAAATTAAACAGGCGATTAAGCCACACTTTTCAATACTCTTCCATTCCTTTCACTATATTGTTTTGCTATCATATTCCCATCTATGATTCTTTAAGGCAAATCCTTGAACTAATTAACAGCCAGCCTCTGACACTTATCCTTTATGTTGCTTCCAACAGGGCTAATAGTAGAAATCAGCATAGTTCACAGCTATAAGACATGATGTTAAAATAAAAAGGGGGCGGAAGAGATGGCTCAGCCATTAAGAGCACCATACTGTTTTCTTCTCCAAGACCTGGTTTCAATCCCCAGAACACATGTATTGGGCTTACAACCCTCTTTGAAGCCAGTTTCAGGAGTCTAAGAGTCCTTTCTGGACATTGAAGATGTCAGGAACACACGTGGTACACAGTCACACCTATACAAAAACATCTGTACATACAAAATAAAATAATGACAGCCCCAAATAATCTGCTGAATACTAGGCAATGTTTTCTTCCATCTGTTAAAAATAAACATATGCCCATTAATCAAATGAATAAGATGTTTATCAGCCAGACCCAACTAAGTACAACTACCCTGTATTCATTCTGAACAAATGGCCACACCCAAACAAAGCATGAATACAAAGTGTTAATCAGAAGATAGCAGTTCCTAGAATATGTTGGGCAAACTTATAAATACTATTACATTGGCTCTTCCTTTAAAGAAACAACTATATGTGACCATAAAAGAATAATATATTTCCCAATCTTCTTAAAGGCATCAAAGCTTATTATTAAATTAGCACTTAAATCTAAGTAAAGCTATTAATCCAGAGAATTGAGGAGTATGATCTTGGCCTTGAGGCATTGGCTGGACTAGTGTTAAGTTGGTTGGGTCTCTAAAGGGTGGTTAACATGCAGGGTTACCTTAAAGTGAGGACGCAAACTAGAGAGTCTTACCCATAGTCTGTCATAGGCTACTTCCTTGGAGTAATCGGGGTCCCACCTTCTCACTTAAGTTTATGTGATTCTATTTGGAGGAGAGCAATCATGACTGACCATAACCTTACTATCAGTGGACACTAGGACACTGAAACATAAAATCTCACCTCAAAAAAAAAAAAAAGAAAGAAAGAAAAAAAGAATTTCATATTCCATGAATTAAATTAGTATAAATTTACAACTCAATAGTACTATTAGCCCAATAACTAACCTTGCATTATGCTACATAAGTAACTTCATGCACAATATTATAAGTAAATGATGCAAGGAGACAGCATGAGAACATCAGCCAGAGAAAATAAACAGAAACATCAAAACATTGGAATTGAAAAAGGAACGCTGGGTTTTAAGAGCGATTTAACTAAGTATTGAAGAAGTTTTTGTACTTAAATATACAAAACATATGTCTTCTGTGCTCTAGCAAGTATTTAAAAAATACATGTATTTTCTTATTGCATATTTACATATACATATATAAACTCATATTTACATATATATTTATGAATATATGCATACAAATACATGGAAAAGAATAAAATGAAATTTACGATACAAAATTAATTTTACTTTTTCTTAGAACTAAGAGACAATTTGAAAACTAGAACAGTTGTCTAAAACCTAGGTGTAAGGGGATTGAAACTGAAAAAAGAAGATGGGTAAAAGTGGATTTTTAAAACACTCAACAGGTTAACCAGAATCCCAGAATGCACTAGCCAGACAAGGAAGCAAAGGCAACCTCTGAAGAAGCAACGGTCAGAATTTTGCAGAAATGACAGGTCGCAATTAACAGATTTAGAAACATGGGGTTCCAGAAGGTACTTCAGTAAAACAAATCACAAGCAGTCAAGTAATAAAGCTGACTGAAAGAGAAACACACAAAAACATTAGCAGCATTCTGTAACAAATAAAAATTAAATGCATAGAGATCACTTTAAAACAAGGGAGAAACCAGTTATTTTTCTGGGAAGGAACAAAGTTGCCAGAAATCATTGGAAGGACTTCTTTCCAATATGCTTGAAGAATAATCAACCAATCATAATCACTAACCACCAAAATTCCAGAAGAATGAGACAGACAGACGAAGCCGTTTCATCCCTCTCCTCCCCCAAAATGCAGCGTTCAGTGCTAGCAGGGCTCAGGAAGGACACCAAGTATGTGTATTTAAGGCGAAAGGAGGGTGATTTGTAGATGAAAAGTGATAAAGGAGCAACAGAGGAGGCAGGAACAAGTGAGGACAATTAAATAAATACTAAGTAAATAAAAACAACAGTGGTTTGCAGCTTGACCAACTCAAACACAGAAGTAAAAGACATAAAACTAACAGTCGGAGCCCTGGGAGGCAGAAGAGTAGTTAAACGCCCTTGTGTTGTTAGCATAGAAGGTCAGAGCAATGATTAACTTTTAGCTTTAACAGGTTAAATATCCATGCTGTAATTTCCAGAATGGGCATAGAAAGAGTAGTATAACCTTTAAACCAAGACATATTTAAATTCAATGAAACGTTAAAAAAAAAACAAGAGAAGACAAACTAAGTTATCCCACATGAAGGCAAGAATAGAAAAAAATATAAGAAATGTGTAAAATAAAACATGTAAATTGTAGATTTGATCCCAAATATATAAGTAATAAATGGCATTAGATATAAATAAGCTGATATCATAGGACTCAAAATGAAATGTGTGTAATCCAAATGTACATAAAATTCTATGGACAAGACTTGAGAAAACATGTTCTCATATATATATATATATATAAACATTGAACATGCCTATGACCATTAAGCAAAACAAAAATGATTTCACACACATTGACATCAAACAGTATATAAATTCCAGCTACTGCCCCATAAAGTCACAGTTTAATGACACTCACAAGTAAGAGCTTCTGTAGGTTTGGAAAGTAAAAAGGACATGCCCAATAAGACATAGATCAAAGAAGGGTTCCCAGTGTACATTAGAATATATTTTAATGACATAATGATGTTATTACACATCCAGCCAAGCAAACTGCGGCTTCAACAATGTGAAAGAGAAAGATAGAGCAGCCCACGTGGATGTTGTAAAGGAAGAAGGTCTGGCAAATAATGAATTAAAAATATTCTCAAGTTACTGCCTAAGAAGAGAAAGAGAAGACAAGAGAAAAACACCTGAAGACATAAACATAAAACACATTCAACGAAATTCAACACACACTAAAACATCGGTTCTTTCAAGGATGTAACAAAAACATAAATATTTGACAAGATCGAGAAGAGAAAGAAGTCCCTGACAACCAATATCAAGTTCTAGCAGTGAGGTCCAGTAAAAACTGACACACGTTAGAATGCTAAAAAGAAAAGAAGAAATCTTTAATGGCAAGGATTTTGAAAATGTAGACTCAACAGACAAATTCTTTACATATTTATTAGTTTGCGTATATATGTAACATCAATGGTTGAAGAAGAGACCAGGAAGTTAGGAGGAACCTAGTTCTGGAGGCAGACATGGGTGGGGTTGAAGGAAGAGGAAAGTGGGAAATAACATATTGTATTTTAATTAAATAAAACGATTGTAATATAAACTACTTAATAGGACTGAGGATCTAGCTCCCTGAAAGATTTCCTAGCATTTACATGGTCCTGGGTTCAAACCTCAGCATAATCAAAAGAGAAAAATAGTATTAAGGAAAAGATTTTTAAAAATACTGCATATTTAATATTATTATACTATTTCAACTTCATTTTAAACAAATCTAATAAAAGCATTGTGACAATACTCTATCTAGGCCATACTGTTAAGCAGTCACTAATACCTCATAGCCTCTAATTTGGCATTACAGGACAGTCACAGACTGTAACATTTGCAAATTGCTTCCTGCTGAAGCAATATTAATTTTCAGTATAAACCATGACTCCCTGTATTATTTACTAAGACCGTCCTCTTGACTCTGATTTATATTCTGGAAGACAACATTGGCAAAACTCTGCCCAGGAATATGTCTTATCTCCCGGAGTTACATAATAGAAATCAGACCATCAAGATTAATGCACCTTTTTCTCTCATCTCCCAGATCTCTCAGTAAGAAATTATCTGCCATCTTTGAACTATTACATAGTACTTTTTCCATCTCTTATTATTTATAATAGGTCTTGGCAACCTGTTTCTATAAAGTGCCAGACCTTTGAACTTTTACATAGTACTTTTCCCAACTCTTATTATGATTTATAATAGGGCTTGTCAACCTGTTTCTGTAAAGTGCCAGATAGCAAATATTTTAAGCCTTCCAGGTCACGTGGTCTCTGTTGCAACTACTCAACTGTGTCGTTTTAGTGCAAATGGCACCCATACGTAATATGCAAACAAATGTGTGGCTGTGCTCCAACAAAACTTTATTTTTAAAAAATGCAGCCAGATAGGATTTGGCCCAGAGCCTTGCCAATTCTGATTTATAGTAATGCTGTGAGCTGTAATTAATTGTCTAATATTAGATTATGCTCTCATTGAAAGTAAGATAGATATTTTATTAATTTTAAAATTATATTCAACATTTTGAACACTTTCTTTTCCAGGACCAATATGAAATATTTTAGATGAATTAATTCACTTAATGGTCACATAAAGTGGGTTTTTTTTTTTACAAGAATTTGTAAGATAAAAGGAAGTGTTACAAATGCAGAAGGAAGATCAGCCAATACCCAATTAAGTGATCAAGTCAGGACTGAATCCCATAGTGTCTAACCATAAAATTCAATTCCTATTGACTGCCCTTTGCTTTCTCTTATGTTCACATATTCCAAAGGAATGACTGGATCAATGAAACAATTTCTGTTTAAATCGTCTCTTTAAAAACGAGTATTACTGTCTGGAAGTGTGGTGCAAACCTCTAATCACAGCACACTGAAGTCAGAAACAGGCAGATGTCTATGAATTCAAGGCTAACCTTTTGGGCTATACAGCAAGTTCAGCTGAGGCTACATAAAGAGACCCTGTCTCAAAAGAAACAACAGCATTTGGTTACTTGGTGGGAGAGATGGATAAGCAATGCAAAGCACTCGTTGCTCTTGCAGAGAACTTAGAATTTATGTCCAGGCTCCATGTGCTATCTCACAATTGTAACTCCAGTTCCCAGGAATCCAATGCCCTCTTCTGATTGTCATAGTCACTATCCATGCACATGGTGCATACATACATACATGTAGACAAATACATACATGTAAAGTAAAAGAAATACATCTAAAAGAATTTTAAATCTTATATTACTCAAATATAACCTTGATAAAGAAATCTAAAATCCACTTAGACACTGTTCTATAACTGTTCAAATATTTCCCAAGTTGAAATCGATCAAATGGAATCTGGAGTAGCTACTTCACAAAGGAGCAGGTCTAGATATGAATTGGAATAATAATTTCGAAGAGTCTGAGGAGGAGACTTTTTTGTCAAATGAATTGGCCTGTTGCAGAGATGAAAATAACTATGGTTATTGACAGGAATCACAGAACTCCATTTCATTCAACCATTAGAAACAACTCTGGGGCGAGAGGGTTAGTCAAAGAAGTGAAGCAAAACAGTAAGCAAGCAGAGTTCTCCAGGTCACAAAGAACAAATGGTTCAGGACCAGGGTTCTATTTACCCAAATACAAAGGAGAGATTAGACTTTTTTAATCAAGAAATTGGAATAGTTTTTATATTAGTGGCCTAAGAATTTAGGAATAGAGAGAAGGAAACGGTGTGCTAAAATGAAGCTAGACAGTGAGGCAGAAGCTGACCAATAAGCTGGGAAATATTTAAGTCGTAGAAAGAAAAGCAGGTTGCACTGTAGATGTATCCATTGCAGTGAGGATCCAACACTCTGAATGTTGATAGTTGGTTGTTTTCTGAGACAGTCTACTGTGTAAAGTGAACTCTTCTTTTTGAGAAATGAAGAGCACACTTATCCATGTGTGTAAAGACAAATATTTAGAGTGTAGTTAGGGATCATACTGGTTTACTAAGGCGCTGGTTGGAGCATCTCCTTAAAGATCCATAACTTCACTAGCCCTGGGTAAGGACAACTAGGGAATCCTGACAGTGGGAGGAACAGCCTTTCCTAGGGAAGAACACACAAATCCATTATCCAATATTCAATTATTACATCATATATGTATACATACATGTGTATATATGTATGTATGTAACAACTTACGTATATATCATATGGTATATATTATATAGTATATTATGTTATATATTATATTCATAAAAACAAGGAAGGAAGAGGCATTGAATTTGAGAGGGAGCAAGGAGGAGCTTAAGGAGTGTTTGGAGGAAGGATGGGAGAAATAATTTAATTACATTAAATTGTCAAAAAAAATAATTAAAATTACATTTAGTTCATTTAGATAAAATAAAATAACCCAAACTAGTATGTTTAAGCTTGAGCAAAATCAGTCTGCTAGAGTAGCAATAAAGATTTATCAAGTTATTCTGCAACTTGTTTTTTGTAACTTCTTTATTTTGTTTTACAAAAAAGATTCAATTTTCCCCTTTAATTAAAAACTGATTCTATTCTCATACCATATACTCTCATTACTTTTTCTCCTCCCTGTCCTCCTCCCAATTCCTCTTCACCTCCCCACTCTTCCAGGTCCATTCCCTTTCTACTTTTTATTTAAAAAGAAAAGACTTCTAAGAGATAAGAACAAAACATAAAATATAAGATAAAAAAAAAACTACCACATCAAAGTTGGACAGAAAGAAAAAATTTCCTAAGATAAGAACAGAAATCAGAAACCCACTTATTTACACATTCAGGAGTCCCATAAAAATGCTAAACTAAAACCTATAATATACATTAAGTTAACCTGGTGCAGACCCCTGTCAGTCCTGTTCATGTGTTTCAGTGTCTGCAAGCTCATGTAAGATTGATTTAGAAGGCCCTATTCTCCTGGTGTCCTCTAACCCCCGTGTCTCTTACCCTCTTTCTACCTCCTTTTCTGGTCTTCTCTTCTGTGGGGTTGCCTGAGTTTGAGGGGTGGGATTTGATGGAGACATCCCATTAGAATTGAATATTCAAATGACTATCTCTTCATATTATGTCTGGCTGTGGGTCTCTGTATCTGTTCCTGTGTGGTGCATGAAAAAGCTTCTTTGGTCATGACTGAACTAGTCACTGAGCTATGAATATTGCAGACTCATTCAATATTGGGACTCATTCAATTGATACATTTTTCTTAGTATTTGGTTTTACCCTAAGTCTCTGGGTTCTCTCATCTCTGGTTCTTGGTCACTCAAGCAGTGTCAGGAATAAGCTCCATCTCATGGAGTGGGCCTTAAGTTAAATCAGACAAAGTTTGTACCACTATTGCTCTAGCGTATTTTGCAGGCAGGAGAGATTGTAGATCAAAAGATTCCAAAAGACATTTGAATACATAAATATGTCGTCACCCTAGCTAGCAAAACAATAAATGGTAAAAAAAAAATCAAACTTGATGAGTTACTATTTATTTACTTACTTACAGGAGCAAGGGCAACTTAAAGGTTGTTATACCGTTGTAAAAGAGAATTGCTCTCCTGAATTATTGTTAATTGCTTGATTATCTTTAGTGAGAAATCGGGTCTTGTGCTTGGCCTTTCAAGAAGCCTTATGACCCAACTAATGAATCATCTCCTGAGCCAATTTCCCTGAAGAAATGTTAAATGTGCCCAATGTTGTGACCGACTCATATAGCTAAGCATAGATACTCTGATTTTAAGATGGTAATAACCATGCATGCCCAGAGGACAGAGTATTATACACATGTCCATAATACTATGCAAATGTAGTCATTTTCAATACATGAACAAGGCCTACCTTCTTATACCTACTAATCATTCATTATTTTCTGAATATCTTCAATACTGATGTTAATAAAGAGAATACCTTTCCACATATGCATTTCCACAAAGTCATTGTTTGGGGACCAGTGCATTTTTCTCCCAAGTGCTCTCTTCTTGCCAAAATAACAATACAGTTGAAGAAGGGAACATCTGAGCTACTTATTCAACTAGGAATTTTGATTTGGAACCACTGAAATTATTCTGGAAGTATTTGGAGATGGTGAGAAAATCAACTACTGCTTGTGATTTTTTTTGTATGATTAAGAAATCTAAGTCAATAAGAACTAAAAAAATCATAGTCTCTTGTAGTGTTGGAGAACAATGCATGGTTCAACCTGTGATCCTGGTTGTAAACTCATCTTTGTCTATAAAGCCAAAGAAACTCTAAATGGTAAAGAAAGAGCTGCAGGGTGGGCCTCAGGGGCCAAACAGGATGATATGAATCTAAAGTTTAGGTTAGTCAAGGAGTCAGACATCAGAATATGAATAACATGAGACTAAAAATTTGTCTATGTATGTGTTTGAAGAGGGTGGAATAAATCCCAGGAAGAGAAATTGTGTACACTACGAAAACTCTTCATAGAACACCAGTTGATGGGCTACATCTTCATTTAGGAAGCAAAATATTACCTAAAAGGAATTGGAATTTCAAATCCCATAAGTAATCTACTGCTTGGAGGTATGTTCTTGTCCTCCCATACTTATATTCTGAGGGAGTCCCATGATGCCAATTAACTCATCATACACAGAAAGCCTATTAATATGACATTCTAGAAAATCAATAAGAACAACAGTTCCAGAGCTCTATTGCCCAGAAGAAGATTATTGACAGCATTGAGGTACAGCTAAGGACTGAGAAAGCCATGGGCTCAGTAAGTAACACGTGAATAAGAAAATCATAGAAGAAAAATAGAGCTCCCGTAGAGTCTTAGAAGATTAGTTGCAAGAAAGTTCTAAGAAAGGAAGACTGGAAGCAATGGTAGAAGGAAGAAGGAGAATAAAAAGAATATGACCCGAGAGAGCTAAAAATATTTCCATTGGCTTCAACCTCATGATCAGCCATAGCATTGATGCCATTGCCTTTGTCTACATAATTCCTAGTTCACATATGTTGGAGCACAGTTTCATCTTATTCCCTAGGACTAACTCTTTGGGATATAGTACATAATGCGCTGTGGCAGCCCTCAACTTCAGTCTATTTTCTAACATACGAATTAGGTTAAGGAATGGACCATGTGCTTATACCTTGTCTCTTAGAACCTACTTTTAAGGCACCTGAGATGAAAGTTGAAAGCAAGTAAGGCAGAGCTAGAATCTCTCATGGAATATGGAAATGTGCTCAGCTTGCAACCCAAACCTCCAAGAAGGAAGCCCGACACACTGGATGTTCAGGCTATGTGCACAACCTTGAGTTTTTGTGAACTGTTTGCAGTGAGGTAGCCAAGAACATTGTGCATACATAGGTGATGTCATCTATCTACTTAAATAGAATTGGTGATTCCAAATATAACTGACAATATTCTGAAGGATGTATTATTCACAAAATTTCTAATCCATCCATATCTTTTGGCCATTTTCAGAAAGAATGAACTTTTTTTATTAAATTATTTTATTTTTTCACATTCCAAATGTTGGCCCCTTCCTGGTCTCCCATACCCTAGTTTTTCACCCCTCCCTCCCTGCCTCTGAGAGAATGCTCCCCTACCTGCCCACCCACCCCTACCTCACTCACCCCTACCAGCATCCCCCTTCCTTGGGCATCATGTTTCCACAGGATTACACATGTGCCCGGGGCCACAAACCTGCCCACTTAAAAGGGAACAACATAATTATGGGATGCAGAGGAACAGAGGAAACTGGATGGAAGAATGGATATTCTTTGTGTGTGTGTGTGTGTGTGTGTGTGTGTGTGTGTGTGTTCTTTAATTTTTTAT
Organism: Rattus rattus; assembly: GCF_011064425.1. Taxonomy (NCBI): domain Eukaryota; kingdom Metazoa; phylum Chordata; class Mammalia; order Rodentia; family Muridae; genus Rattus; species Rattus rattus. The sequence continues at coordinate 97,017,814 of NC_046157.1, read as the reverse complement.
TTTTATAGGTAAATATAATTTTGTTTATTAAACTATCTTTAATTGTTTTTATGGTCCAGTCATTAGTTATTCCCTTCCTGGTTTGCCCTCTGTTCCTCATCCCATACCCACTCCCATCTCCAAGAAGATGTCCCCACCCCTGGTCCCTACCCCACCACACCTCCCCACTCCCTGGGCCCTCAAGTATCTCCAGGTTAGGTGCATCGTTTCTTACTGAGGTCAGACCAGGCAGTCCTCTGCTGTATATGTGTCAGAGTTTCATATCAGCTAGTGTATGCTGCCTGGTTGGTGGCTCAGTGTCTGAGAGATATTGGAGATCCAGATTAGTTGAGACAGTTGGCTGTCCTATGGTGTCTCACTCTTCTTCGGCTTCTTCCTGCCTTTCCCTAATTCAACCACAGGTGTCCCCGGCTTCTGCCATTGGTTGGATATAAATATCTGCATCTGACTCATTTAGCTGCTTCTTGGGCCTCTCATAGGGCAGCCATGTCAGGCTCCTATCTGTAAGCACACCATAGCATCAGTAACAATGTCAGGCCTTGAACCCTCCCCTTGAGTTGGATCCCAATTTTGGCTGATCACTGGACCTCTTATCTTTAGTCTTTTCTAAGAAGGGACATTCTTAAAACCTGATTTGTTCCAGTAAACTGGTATGATGTCGATGGCTGGAAAATGAGGCAGGGACGAGATAGAAAACTCAATGATCATAAAGCCTCACCACAAAAACGTAAAATAAAAGAAGCAAACCTCACAAATCCACTCTCTACAAGCAGGTCAGAATCACCTAGGAAAAGAGGCATAGGCTCTATTTGGATAATGCATGTTCAGCCCTCAGAAAATAAACAAAAACCTCAGTAAAATGAGATGCTGTATTTCATTGTAAACCCAATTAAACTGTTTCCTTGCTAAATGTGATTAGGTATCCTAACTTACAAAAATCTTCTGTATATTCATTTTACATCCCTCCCCAGTGTTTTGCCTTTGCCTGTAGGTAAATCCCAAAACTCTGTGTTGAAGAAATCTAAGTATTTGAATACACTTCACTTACTATTATCTTTATCTCAGAACCTCTTCATAGCTGTGTTCTAAGGAAAGGAAGACTTCAAAACAAATTCATATGTATACAAAGAACCCAATGACTCCAGATTAAAGGAACTGTTCATCATATGTAACCTAAAAAATACCATGCTACCCTTGAAAAAATGTATTTTAAATAATCATAAGAATAATGTTTCTTTTATTTATCTTCAGTGGGATATGAGCAAGGAGTTGGCAGAGAGCAGTTTGTTGTAGGAGGATAAAAGCAGCAGATTTATTATATGATATAGGATTGCTGGTTCTTCCCTCTAGCAAGGCTATTGTATGAGACATATGGCCAACAAACACTAGTGTATACTTCCTAAGACAGGCAATGAGAATCTACAGTGTAAAAACCACCAATTATAAGGACTACATTTTACTATTTAACTTTTGGAATAAATAAAGCATTGATGACATTTTAGTTAATTGGAACATTCCAATTAAAAGTCTTATGTAGCTGTATAGCCTACAAACTAAAACTATGACCAGCATAGTAAAACATGCAATAGTGACATTTTTATATTAGGAAAAACCAATGGATATTTAATTGGACTTAAGGCTCACTAAATAGGAAGGATTTATCCTAGCCAACTATCTATATCTACTGAAATCATTGGCACTAGAACAGATCCAACTACAACCCCTTTCCTAAGGCAGTATGGTTCCCAACTGTATGCTAAATATCTATACTTATATTCATATGTTAGCAGAGTACTCAACTCTCAACGAAAGAATTACTTTTACAGCAGATAGACTATCACAGAAGTACACAACTGTTCAAAACGCAGAGAAAGTTTAACAGTGAGGTATGCATTCCCAACTGATAGATCTACAGCACCACACATATAGTTAAGGTTCTGGAAAAAATCACAGAAAAGGGAGCAGAGTGTAAAATTCTAATTGACCATGATTCAGCTATAAGATAGTGTCCTCTATATAAGACAGGGAAATGTACCTGTGGAATTTCAACAATATGGCTGCTTAAATAAGACATGTACAATGATAATACCAGATGACATCCCAACGTGAATGGGGTAAATCTTCCAATCCCCCACTCATAGATGGGGAGCTACAAGCAATGAATGGCTACTAAGAGAGGTCAAGTCAATCTTCTCTGGGGACAGGCCCCCAGAGAAGTTATTGGTTATCCATTGCCAAGTGGTTAGCCCTAAACACATATACATATAGTAATGATAAATGGAGTCAGCAGGTTTTATATGTGTGTGTATCACTAAGTAAAGAAGTGCTCATAAATTCCAGGAAGAGGGAAAATATAAGAGGAAATGGAAGGGAAGAGGGTGGGATAGTAAATGCTGAAGCAAACAAACACATAATAAGCTGTAGTGTCATAATAAAAGGTGCTGGACACATAGGACCATGCACTAAACAAGAACCAGAAGAGCTTTCTTTCCTGAGTCTAAGCAATGGATTCCCATCCTATATTGCAGATAGCAATTTATTTTACATTTTAACTAAGTGAAGGTTCAAAGTCAGAAAGTTTATAAAAACAGCACTAGAGACATCATCACTGGTAAATTTAAATTTAGTTTGTCAACCATACAAAGGACAAAACTTCATTACCACACAAATGTCCAGAAACAAGAATGATACTAATATCCTATGAAGCCCTTTTAAAATTAAAATAGCAGAGCACTGAAGACAGGCTCCTTGTTTCTGAAACTCATGAAAAATAGATTATCAAAGGGAAGTCTGAACAATACTGGGATTATAAATATGATAAATAATTTGTAATTATCTGTTAAAAAAAAAAACCTTGTAAAAGTGAAATTTTAAAAGAAAATTTATTCCAAAATATGGCCTTAGCAATGTAAGACACTATCTAAATATTACATGTACACTTGACTTTCTAATCTAGTCATTGCAGAGGTTTAGGTCTTAAAAGGGCCTGATAAATTTTTAAGTTCTGTCAAGCATGGGGTTTCTGGAACAACTATTAAAATATGATCTTATAGACCTAAGGTAGGAACAAACATTACATAAGATCAAAAAGCTACTTGAGTTCCTATTAAACTGTAGTCACAGTAATAGACCATTGACCAGGTCTGCCCTATGGTCTATGATTTTCTAGCCTCCATTCTAATGTATTTTGATGCAATGAATCAGTATTATTATTCTTCCGATGTTAAAATAATTGGTAGGAGTTGAAATACATTATTGTCCAAGACAACTTGGTTTGCTGACTTCAAAATGCATCAGAGGAAAGAACTTTGAAAAGAATTTTCCAATCTTACCATGTTAATGCTACTTATACCCTTATGCAATTTAATGTCACACTTTACATGTTTCATTGGTGTATAAAAAACCACCAAGTGGAAAAAATCCATTAAATGATTCAAAGTGGAGAACTCAACCATTATAGTTTATCTCCAGAAAGATAATACTAAACCTTATCTATTTACATTTAGCCAGGGACATATAGTTTTATTGCTTACAGAATAAAAACATTGAGTCAAACTAATGATGAAGCTGTTTAAGTTTCCCTTTGGATGGGTTTATAGTCCGCCAATGTGAGGTTTACAGCAATAAGATATAACAACCCACAGGAGAGGAGAAGCGACGCAAAGACAGGTTGACAAGTTTCTCTATAAATAAGCCATCAATTGTAATAGGAAGATGGGATTTCACAGGTGACTCTGTAAGTGCATAGTATACATAGACACTGGCTGGTAAGATAATCCCTAGAAGGGTTATCCTTCTGAACAGTTTCCAGATAACCCTGGTTTCCTCTTCTCTTGGTGTACAGACAACCGAATGTATTTATATTAATCATTTTCATCCCTGTTGTGACAAACTATCAAAAGCAATCAGGATAATCATCTCATCTCAAGATTCTTAACTTAAGCTCAGTCCCTTTCAGAATGCAAGGATAGCCTTCAAAATTAGAGAGACTAGAAGCTGGATATCCCTGACTAGAACTCTACACCCCAAGAATTCATATACCTTCTCATGAAAAATAGCTTCACTCCCATGACAACATGCAAAAATTTTAAATCCACTTCAACTAATACTGTAACTGAATAGAGAACAGGATATCTAGACAGTGCACTTGGGGTAAATTTCTGGCTTCCCCCCAAAATAAAAATTCTCCGGTTACTTTTCTTTCCAATTTTTCACAACATTTTCATATGCTACTTCTATCTCCTCAGTTGGCTACTCTGCCATTGTATCTTCTCATATTCTATCCTTCAGTCATTGTCTTGGTTGTGCGAAGCTTGCTCAGGAGCCCAAGCTACTCTGAAGCATTCTAACTGATTTTGCTGCCTCTAATGATAGTAATCATTCGAGTCAGGATCGTGTCGAAGTGAGACAGGCAACAGTGATGAAATTCTGAATGGAAATGCTATTAATAAGACCAAAATGATAAAATACATTTCAACGTTCTAAGAGAGTCCATCTAAAGTAGTCCCACCATCTAAAGGCTTGAAAAGGTGAGGAGATAGGTGTGATAAGTAACTATGTAGTCATTTCATAGTACATACCAAAACATCTTATTTTATTCATTAAACATAAGTGTATTATAATGTTGTCAGCCATGGTTCAATAAGGCTAAACATTTTAAAAGTGATAATTAGGAAGAAAGATTGATGGAAAACTAGAGGAGAGAGAATTGGAAATGTATACAAAGACTCCTCCATGTCCAATTTAAAAATCTAGAACCATGGCATGTTCTTAATGAGACCTAGGAATTTGATGAAGGATGAAGCACAGGGGATATGGCAAACATGTTCTTTGTGAGTTTGGAGCTCTTATGGCATGTTGAAGAGATAATATCAGTAAGCTCGTGTTTTCTGGGATGAATCAAACCAGCTCACTAGGACTGCCTAGGAAAACACATGAGCATCCAAGATAGGATAGACGATGGCGGATAAGCCTGCATCCAGCCATTTGTTCATCATTTTACTCTTTACCAGGTCTTGTTAACAGTAAAATACTTGTTTCAGAGACTTAGTGTCATTCCTAGATCCAAGGGACCAGATCAGGAAAATCAAGTCATCTATTCACTCAAATCCAGGGTAAAGGGAGATTTGAAGAAATAATGAGGTGTATGTCAATGGCGTCCAAGTCTTCAAACATATCAGTATATTTCTGATCCTTCTGTAATTTAGTGACTCAAGATTGTGGATCATCCTCATTTTCCTAATAAAGCTGTCCTTTAATCTTTAAAATAGTAATAAGTACTTGACTGTGTTGTTTTAGTTCTCAAAACGGAGATCTGAGATAAAGATGTGTACCTGTTCATCCTCATCAGAACGTAGGTAAAGTCATTAGCCTAAATGAGCTCAGCTGAGGTCAAATGTAAAGAGGGAAAAGACAACCAGAAAGAGTTTCTATCCCATATGTAGGTAGGATGAGCTCACAAGGTTGACTGGAAGAACTACAGGAATCACAGTGATACAACAGAAGGAAAATCTCATGGAGGAAAGTTAAGAAAATCCAATCAATTACACAGGCCCACTGCCTGTCTCTGTGTGTCAGAGTGGTTCGCCATCCATCAGCCTTCATGGTATGGTAAAATCAGAAGATCAACTGTAAGGGGTTAAAGAGTCCATAAGTGGTGAGGTAGCAAATACAGTATGTGGTCGGGAGAAAACAACAAAAAAGCCTCATGATAAAGAGAAAGAGATTCAAGATGAAGAAAAATCTATTTTAAAAACACATATTTTGTTACTGGGAGGAATAATTGTAACTGGAGGGCATTTTGAAGTGAGATAGAAACCTAGTGCAGTGGAAATTCCATGGAATCTAGGGTGACCCTAAAAAGACTCCTAGTAATGGGGGACACAGGGCCTGAACCAACCATTTTCTGTAACCAGACAAGACCTCAGGTGGAGCGATTGAGACACCAACCCAGCCACAAAACCTTCTGCCCACAGCTTGTTCTCCCTCCAGACTATGTGGAGACCAGAGCATAGCAGAATTGTCATCAAAAGAGACCAGAATACTTCATCCAGCAATTTTTGGGAGCAGATGCACAATGCTGTAGCCAAATATTAGGCAGAGCTCAGGGAATTCTGCAGCTGAGGGGGAGGAAGAATTCAAGGAACCAAAGGAGTCAGGAACAGACCATGAAAATCAACTGGCTTTTTCACATGGGAACTTGCAGAGGTCAAGGAGTCTTAGGGGTCTGAAGGAGGTCCTTTAAATATGTGTTTTGGCCGAGTAACTTGTAGGACCCCTAACAGTGGAAGTAGGGACTGTGCCTGACTCTTTTGCCTACTTTGGGACACTTTTCCTCCTGCTGGGTTGCCTTGTCCAGCCTTGATGTGATTATATGTGCATGGTCTTAGTGTAGCTCGTTACACCATGTTTGGTTGATTTCCCTGGGAGGCCTGCTCCTTTCTAAGTGAAGTGAAGCAGTAGTGGGGGTGTGGCTCTGAGGAAGAAGGGAAGTAGAGGAGGTAGGGGAGGAGAGACCAGGAGGAAGGAACAGAGGGGATACTGCAGTTAAGATGTGAAAGAAAGGATATGAGAGAAAAATAGAAAACAACCCTCCTAAAAAAACATTTTTTCCTAAGAATAGGAGAAATTGTATCTGTGTACTAGAAAGGGCTCAGAATTGGAGGAAAAAATTTTTGATTGAGAAAGGAAATAAATGGAAAGAGAAATAGAAAATTTAAGAGGATCTGTAACATGAGTAAAACTGACTCTGAAAACCAGTGTAAACCTGTCTTTCTAAAAGATGGATAAATGATATTTTAAAGTTAGTTTGAATCTCAAAGAACAGGCAAAATCCTGCCTAAGAACCTGACTGTCTGTATGAAGTTAAGGAAAAGTCATTAAATCCTGAAAAAAAATGTGAAAATGTGAGTAGCTATTCTTCACAATGATTTCAGACACTAAATCTCTGTGTGGAACTAGAACATTTGCTTCCAAAAATAGCCAATGTTAGCATTGCATTAGGAAGCATTAGGATTGCACAGTCATGGGTTTTCCTCTAGTTTATTCTATGATGGAGGATCGAAAGGTTTTCTGGGAATATGGGAAGGGTGAAGATCACAAGGAGAATATTTGGAGTACAGAAATCCTCCAATAGTTTATTACTTACTGTGATAAATCCCTTCATATGCGATCTCCCTGAAGGGATCTCCCAATTCTTCCATATTTTTGAGTAGGAAATATCTGTCACCATGCACTTCACTGGTCTGTTAAATGTTAAAGATCAAAATCAAAGTTTAGAGAACTCATTTCCTTAGAAGTAGCTGCTAGAAAAGTGACCAAGTACAAACCGTAGATAGAGATTCTCTTTAAGTGAAAAATGCATGAAGTTTCATCTCAAACATGTTGTGGGAGCAATACAACTGGGATATTAAGTCTATTGGGACATTATAAAAGCAATCTCATTTTCCTGGTATGAATTCCTTCATCTGCTGCACAGGACTCCAAAAAAATGTACCATGGTCAGTTTGCATAGATGAGGGGGAAAAGGAGGAGGGAGAGAAAGGAAGAAAGAGAGACAGAGATACTGAGATACAGAGAGATAAGAGAGACAGAGAGAAATTCAACAAACAGCATACACTAGTTGGGACTATTTTATTTTTTGCCATAGAGGATGACTTAAAGAGCCAAGAGACACATTCAGCCTGTGAGCTTACCAACTAGAAAAGGAAGAGATACAAGTTAAAGATAGACATCACCCAAACTACTGGTTTAGCCTAGGGCCAAACCAGTTTGCTGTCTGTCATTGAAGATGAAAGAAAAGTATTCGGGGCAATCCTGATGTGAATTGCAACTGTGGGTGTGACAACCAAAAAGACTCACCTTGCTAAGCTGTATGAGACACCACAACAGAAGTTTGTTCACTAGGGTAAAGCAGAGTTTTCAGCTGCAGAGCCAACTTCATTGAAAAGCCGCCATAATCTCTCTTCTGCACTGATGTCTTATAAAACAAGCAAAGTAAAAACTACTGTAATCACGGCCTGGTGGTGGTGGTGCATGCTTTAATCCCAGCACTCCCCAGCAGAGGCAGGTGGATAATAGATTTCCAGTCTGGCCTGGTCTAAAGAGTGAGTTCCAGGACAGCCCGGGCTACATAGGGAAATCTTTCTCCAAAAATAAACAAACACCCACTAATTTCATGTTATTTCAGTGTTGGACAAGATACTTTAATCATTGCTAATGTTGAGTAAACAGGTATGCTGCCCTCATTCACAGAAGGCTTTTTCTTCTCTAAGTGTCCTTGAAAAGCCTTGAAATGTACAACTCGCTGAGAAGGAACTCCATGGAAGGAACATGCTGGTTTTTTCCCCTAAGGGAACCAAAGCATAGCCTTGAGACCACCCTCCCAAGAGTAAGATGAGAAACATCAGGAACTTCGGAGCATCGAGCAAATCTCCATGGTGCAGTGGTGAGAAGTTATTTAGCACAGGTGTTTAATTATGGCGCATTAGGGAAATGGGTGACGCTCAATGGCCCTCAAACGCAAACCTCCACCTGTGCTGTGGTCGTCCATTGGCTTGTGCAGCGATCATATTGAGAAAAGTGATTCTGCTCCTGCCCTGCTCAAGGGCCATTCTTGTCTTGGTGTAACCAAGTTCACTGCCAGGAAACCACAGGTTTTCTCCACATGAGTAGGTCCATTTTGCAAGTTTATAATCTGCATCTGGGTTATCTCCCCTGGAATTAGACGCTTCTGAAAGCAAGTGAAAAAAAAATCAGAATAATTCAAGATGTCCTGCAGGGAAACTCTCTCCAGGTTACCTTCCAAAACTGAATTTGTGAAAAGCAAGGGAAATAAAAAAAAATACTGATCAAATGACCAGGAAAGATCATGGTAATTCATTCTGAAACAATAGTCTGTTCTCTACTGCTAGCTTGGTAGTTAGGACTGCCATTTATTGAGCTGAAACTAGTCCACGCACGTTTAAAGTATTATCTCAAATTAAATCTTATTGGAAAGATACTATTGCAATTACTATCATTGATACTAGAGATGAGGAAGTTTATCAAGGAATTTTACATTGTCTCATACCAAAGTCAATGTTTAGTTTTTCCTTAGGCTATGTGACTTTCTCAGACGCTGTGCATAAAATTCTAGAGTGAAAACAGAATGTAAGTGAACAGTAAAGTGGGCAATATTTGTTCTCTGAATTTCTAAGCCTCCATCGGATTATTCTACCTCAGCCTATATTTCTTTTAATTAGGAGTACTCTAGTATTTTATTGCATTTGTGCATGTGCATACGTGCTTGCATGTAGCCCATGCATAGATCAGAGAACATTGGGCAACTGGTTCTCTGTACACACCTTATATATCTGGAACTGGAATTCAAGAGTTAGTTCAATAAGAAGGATATAGAAAATAAGGGACATAGGATGCCCATCCAATAAAATCCACAGAATTTGTGTATGCAATGTTTCACTTGAAGTGATGAGCTGTTAGATACAATGTAAGAATCCAGCACCAGAACACTCAAGACTGTCCAGCACAATGTCTGACCCTATACCATGCCTGAGAATAGATTCACAGATAGCTGACACACAAAGGCAATGCTGGGAGGAATGAGTCCTCTAGGCAAAGGCTACCACCAGCCCTGTGGAAGCTAGTACTTTCATTCTTTGAGGAGTAGAAGTTTTGATCTTGGAAGTTCTGAAAACAATAAAGCATGATATAATATTGAAGTTAATTTTTGACAATGACAATGATGCATAATTTCTTTAAAATGGTCAAGACTCCCCAGTTTCAAGATTTTCAAAGTAGGTAAATCAAACTATTTATTGTCAATTAATTTGATTCCAACCCCTGAAAATATATTAGGTCAAAGGAGATGCACCAGCACATGCCATTCAAGATAATTATTCAAAATACCTGATGTTCATTTAATACCACTGTTTATAACAAGATACCTATAAACATCTAGTTTTTTGTGATTCTATGAATCAAACTCAAATTTCCACACATACTAGGTAAGTACATTATCAATGGTCTACATTCCCAGACCTATTAAAAAATGTTGACCCAACTTAAGTCTACCACAGGTATTTATGGATAATACTTAAAGATCCAAGTGTGACCAAACTGAATATTTAATATCTATGGAATACTTATACGTCAGGGTTTTTTTTCAAAGTCTGATTACTGTGCAGAAAGGCTGTATACCAATACTTCTTAGAGCTCAATATTGTTACGTGTGATAAATGTGCCTTGTAATGGACACGGGAGGCATGAATGCTTTCTCACAGGTCCTAAAGAAGGCACCTCACCATCCTCTTTTTCTTTAGGGATTTTGGAGAATGTGAGATTCAGTACCGGGGTCAGTGACATGCTGAAACATTTGAATTCTCCCATTTGATGAAGCACCAGTTTTCCTCCCACCACTCCTGCATCTTAAATTCTTTTTCTGTGATTGACAGTTTCATCCATTCCTTCCTGAGGCTACTATTGAAATTCCTTTGTACTTGTAGAAGCAAGTTTGCTGGTTCAAGAATTTTGTTTTAACTCTGCCTTTAAGACTTGTCAGCAGCAAATTAGGATAAGGAATCCTAATTTATGTTTCAAAGGCCTCGATGGGAGTGAGAAGTATTTTTATTTACATTCTCACCACAAAGAGTGTCAAGTCAGGATGATGGACCACAGCACACTACTGTACAATTATTGGAAAATTCCAGAGAGAGCTGTGAAATATGAGAAACAAGGGTAAATGGGGATAGATAATGCTCTCCTAAGTCGTGTGCAGCAGCTGGAAGCCATGTGGAGGGAATCAGGATGGACATTTGACTTGTTCTTCTTGATAGTCATGTACATATTGTGTGTATAAAATATATTGTGAAAATAACACAACTTCTTTGGATATTTCTACTGCTATATAATAATTAACTCAACCCAAATACTAAGTTATGATTTCACAAAGAATGATTTAATATTTTGTTTTGTTGGCACAGATATTCTGCATACAGAAAGTAAGGACTGCAGGCAAGTGCCTAAAGTTCCACACAGAATCTGTAATTAATACTTTACTCTATTTCCCTTTTCACATATATGCTCATCCATCCATCTTATTTACAGAAGCATTCAAAAGTAGACTAGAGACTTCTAAATCTGTATGGTTTTTAGTTCCACTTATCTCGATGCTATTTTATTCACTAAACACTAACACTTTCGAATATAGCTTTATTCCAAGGATATATTTTTCCAAGCATTTAATCTGATTGAAATGAAGGTATTTCATTTATTAGACCATTTCACTTTCAGGACCTTGGCACATATAAAGGGTGGGTGTAGTAGATAATTTTATGTCAATTTGACACAAGCTAAAATCATCAGAGAGAAGGGAACCCCAATTAAGAAAATGCCTCCATATTGTCAGACTGTAAGCAATCCTGTAGGGTATTTTCTTAACTAGTAATTGATGGGGGAGGGCCCAGTCCATTAAAGATGATGCTATCCCTGGGCTGATGGTCCTGGTTTTGTAAGAAAGGAGACTGAGCAAGCCATGAGGACAAACCCAGTAAGCAGCACTCCTCCATGGCCTCTGCATCAGCTCCTGCCTCCAGGTTCCAGCCCTATTGAATTCCCGTTCCAACTTCCTTCAAATGCTAACCAGTGATATGGAGATCCTTTCCTCCCCAACTTGCATTTTAGTTACGGTGTTACGTTACAGCCATAGAAAACTCTAACTAAGACAGTAGAGATAAAATGAAATAGGTTTCCTTCTAAGCTCCACTTTGCATAGTGAAGGAAGTATAAGTTAATAACATTGAGGTAAATTCAGTTGCTTTCGTGTTTCTTACTTCAACCTCACCACTCTCCTTGAAGGGTGATATTGTCTCTATCTGTGTCTCTCCTATGATGAAATCACATGCCCCACCATGTATTGTTTGATCCTTGGACAGATACCCCTTCTATGCTAGGGCTGCCTGAGAAGTAACTGGACCCAGAGGGCTCTTCATTTAAAGAAAAATTTGTCTTGCTCCCTCACCCCACACATAGGATTCTCACACCTCTTCTAATACCCCTGCTTCCTTTTCAAAATCTCAAGCATATCTCTTCCAGCCCAGAGGGTTTGGAGTTCATGTCCTATGCCAGGTAAAACAGGATAGCGAGCAGTCTTCCAAGTTCATTGTTTAACCAAGGATCTGGTCCTTGAGAGATCGGAAACTGAGCATCATTTCATACTGTTTCTCTTTGCACCTCAGATGTGACCTTCATTTCCCTCTAGGCTTAAGCTTAGTTTAAACAGAAGAAAGGTAGTAGGATTTCAGACTTTAAAATAAGTAAATTAAAATAAAGCTTCACACTCCATAGTCTGTCTGTTGCCAGTTTTTCCTCTGTGTGTCACTCTCTTTTCAACACTAGAGATTCTCAACTAGGGATGGATTTGCCCCATAAGAGTATACTCAAATATAAACATTTTCTCACAATTTCAACTAGTGGGTGTTGCTGACATCTACTACATAGGTAAGTCAGATACTGATCAGGCTATGATGCGCAAAAGAACCCTTGCCACACAGTAGGTTTCTTCATAAGGCATCACAAGTGTGAAGGTTTAAATAAAATTAAATTGTCGTTTCTAAAACAGTGTTTTAGGAAGTCTGAGCATCTATAGAGAGAGCCACTTCCAGAGCCTTCCCTCTTCACAGGGGCAAAACCCATGTCATACATAAGTCAGAGTGCTAAGATTTCACTGAAGAGGACACAGGAATGAGTATGCAATTATACATTTTAAAATTCAAAAGATGATCTTTTCTTTATTATTTCCATAAATTTTCACAGACTACAGTATTTTAAATGTCAAGATTAAGATTCTGTTTGGCTAGTCGATGACAGTTAAGACTTTGGTTTTTACAACTATGGGTGATTAGTTCACAAAAGGAACAATCTTTCCCAATTAAAACACAGAAAGAAATCTTAATTTTAGAACAAAGAAATAAATTTAATTTAAATATTTTATTCACTAGTCTACTTTTACTTTTGAAGTTCTATATACGTTTTCCCCCACAATCCACTAAAAACTTGATTATAGATGACCTCATATTGACAGACAGACTGATGGGTATCAATGCTACAGAACCATTCATCTCCTAGCAGTCAGGAAAACTAGCGCAACCTCTGTGGTGGTTCCCCATCCCCGTCACAGTACTTTCTTCTCAGTCCAATGACCCTTCAAAGATTCCCCACCAAAACCATAACAGAAGAGGCCAACATTGGCTATGACTTCTTTAGTAAGCCTGGGCAATTAGTCTTGACTGTGCGGCCTTGTTCAACTACACATTAATTTCACACCCAGATTCTATTTACAGGGTAACGAAACCCTAAGAAATCAAAGTAACCACCTCAATCATAATAATTAGCTGCTGGATTTCTAAATGAGGGGGCGTACTTAAAACTGCATCTGAGTGTGTTAATGACTATGAAGAGAAGAAGTGATTCATTTGCTGTGCCTTCATGTGAGGCTACTCTCCTGAATCCTGACTCAGTGGACAGCATTAGTTCTCCATGCTGAGAGCTGGCTCCTTCCTTCATGAGTGCTGCTGCTGCTGCTGCAGCTGCGACCTCTGCCGATGCCACCACCGCCACGGCTTTCACTTCAAATGCTGCAGTCAGCAACAGTTTCCACATCTACCTTGATGAGCATTAACGGTCACCACCATAGAGTTTCTCACAGGAAAGGCACTAGAAGATTCAGAGAGCAATGGTCTTAGCTCTTGAAAAGCAATACTGGGATTGAATTGGAGGCGGGTAATAGTAAGTGATGAGGAAAGGATGAATAGTCAGAATGAATGTGAGGCATTAGATTACGAGAGGCAATAATTCTTCTCTCCACACCCAGTGGCAAGAACCACCATAATCCAGTGCAGAACTCTAGTCAAGACTAAGAAACTCAGATGGGTAGATGTTGTGTTGGGCTGACCTTCCATATACCCTCAGAGTCTGCATTCCAGACAGTCATGCCTATGAAAAGTTGGATCATCAATTCCACAGAGCAAGAATGTTACCTGATAGGAGAGAGGGGAGACTCTGGTCATGAAACTCTGGGAGAAAGTTATCTCTACTCACAAATCCTCATCTTGAAGGACTCAATCCTTTAATTTGTTTCAATTACTGAGAGTAACGGTTCTCTCCCCACCTGAAAAGACTGAACCAAACAATATTCTACAGACTGAAGAATCTTAGAATCCCAAAGATAAGATACCGACATAATATTTGAAAATTGCAATGTTCCCTATACTATGTCATTGCTTTTTATTCAACCTTTTGGGTCATTACATTTTAAATTATTATTCATAATTTTATATTTAATAGATAAGTTACTATTATAAGTTCTATCACACAAAAAGTCACTTATTCTTGTTTGTTCCCTTTCAACACCTGTGAAAATCATCATGTTTTCTACATTTCTAAGTACATATGTTTCTATTACCTCCCCTAACTCCATGCCAGTCATCCTTTTGCTTCTTTTATTTTTATTTCTCTATTTCTCTATGAAATATTGTTGCTTTTGCCCTAATGTAAACCAACAAACTACATGTTTTTCAATCTATACCCTAACACTTCAGTCTCTGAACCCCATTATAGACACAAGTGATGTGAATAACTATATCCTACTACAAGTCTATGTTAGAAGTGCTGGTCAATCCTTAGTGGGAACTACAGCTGTAGGTTGAGTCCATGGCAGGGAGCTCCAATAGGACAGCCATTGCTGGACTTCTAGAACCATGATTTTACTGGGTAGCTGGAACTAGAGAGTCCAAAGCTAGCAGAGAGCTGCTGAGAGAGATACTAATCTGACATAAATTAGCGTTAGCGCCAAAACCCCATTGGAGCCAGAACTAGTGAACACCAGGGTACGCACAGGAACCAACTCCACTGCTGTTTTATTTTTACCACAACATATAACCATCTCTCTTCTATAAAATGCAGCAGAAAATATAATTGTGAGTAAAGACAACCCTCCAGAAAGAGTTACATGAGACAATAAATCAAAATAATAGGAAGAAGAGAAAATTAAAACTGGCAGATACGTCCATCCTCAGATGTAGACAAAATACATCAAAATAACACAAAGCACATTTTATAAAAGCACATCACATTGCATCCATATCCTCACTACTACTCAATAATGGAAAGGAAAGAAACTAGGTAAAATGCCTGAGAATAACTAGTAGTTTTTCTAAAGAAGATCAGTGATTATAGAGAGAACAATAAGAAACAGACAAAAAAAATCTTATGGTCACTTCAAGTCCTACACAAAAAAGTTATCAAACTAAATGAAGGAATAACATGGTAATGAAATTTCTGCAAGGATATTGAAACACACCACACACACACACACAGAGAGAGACACACACTGTATGTATGTATGTATGTATGTATGTATGTATGTATGTATGTATAACAAAAACAAACCAAACAAACAAATGAAAAACACCAGAATGCATCCTCAACACTTAAGACCAAGGAGACAGAACAAAGCTGAGAGAATAAGATACCCAAGCACAGAAAAAGAAAAGAATTAACAGGAGCAAAACTTCTCAGAATTCTGGGACACATTCAAGAGATCAAGTCTAAGACTCCATGAGGTAGCAGAATTGGAGATAAAGTCAAGTGGCATACACAGTTTATTTGGAAACTATGCTAGAAAATTATACAAACCTAAGAAAGAAATCAACACCAAAGTGCAAGAGTTAAGTTCTTAACAGATATGATCAGAGAACAGCTTCTCCATGGCATAGCACAACTGAGATGCGGTACTGACTAGTATTCTGTGGAGTTCACATATAGTAGAGTCATTTGGGAAAAGGGAATCTCAGTTGCGAAAATGCCCCCACTAACTTATCCTGTTGGCAAGCCTATGGGGCATTCTCTTGATCAATTATTGATTAGTTATTGGAAGGTCCAGCCGATTGTGGGTGGAATCACCCCTGGGAAAGTGGTCCTGTGTTTTGCCAAAACAAACAAACAAACAAACAAACAGGCTGAGCAAACCATGGGAATAAACCTGCAAGAAGTATTCCTCCATTGTGTTTCCTGACTTTGAGAGCCTGCTCTAAATTCCCTTCACGATGGACAACCATAAGCAAAAATAAACCCTTTCCTCCCTAAGATGCTTTTGGTCATGGTGTTTTAGCACAGCAAAAGAAACCGAATGTGAAGCAGATGTCAAAATAATGAGAAAGGAAACAATTCTAATAGCTACAAGGGGGAAATATCAATTCAAATATAATGGCAAAGACATCAGACTCTTATCAGATCTTTTCTCAGGTATCTGAGAAAAGCAAGGAAAGTATCAGCCAATATATTTCAAACCCGGAAAGTAAATAACTGTCACCTATACCCAAGGCAGTTCAAAAAGGAGAGTTTATAACAATAAGAGCTCACATTGAAAAATCAGAAAGAATGTAGATAAAAAGCTAATGATATGCTTCGAGACAAAAAATGTGAAGAAACAACAGACAAATGGAGGAGACAACAAGAACTAATAGAGATTTGGACAGACAAGCAATATGTGCAATCAAACAACAAATGTTTCTTTGAAAAGATTAATAAGATTGAACAATCTTTAGTCAAACTAACAAAATGAAGACACAAAATAATGAAATTAGAGATAAAAGGGGAGTTGTTACAACATACTCCAATACAATCCAGAGGATCATTAAGGAATGCTTTGAAAAATTCCAAAAACCCTGAAAAATAAAGGACATGGATACATTTCTAAACTCATATTAGCTAAGAAAATCAAATCCAGATGACATAAGCAATTTAAACAGATACATAAAAATTAATGTGATTGAAACAATCATTAAAAGGATCCCCACAAAGAAAAGCTGAAGACTAGATGGATTCACAACCGAATCTCCTGGACCTTTGAGGAAGATCAAGCTTCAGTTCTCCTCCAACTGCTCCACAAATCCAAGGGGCAAGAATGCTACCAAACTCATTCTAGAAGACGAATGATCTCAGACAAAAAGTATACAAAGCACGGCAAGGAAGGAAACAGCAGAACAATTTTTCTGATAAGCATTAGGTGTGAAAGCTCATAACAAAACACTGCAAATTGAGTTCAGGCATACACTGGAAAGATCACACATTATGAGTAAGTTGATGTCATTCCAAGTATGGATGGCTGGAAAACATAGACTAATTAATATGACGTGCCACATAAGTAGTTATAAAAGTGACTCCTCAAGAAACTGACACTCAGGATTTCAGGTTTGCCTTATCCTCTCTAAACAATACTCTTTCTCTATATTCACTCTATTTTCTATTGAAAAATGTATACTCTTTTTTTTAAATATTCTGATCATGGCTTCCCTTCACTCAACACCTCCCAGATCCTCCCTGATTCCCTCTTCTGTTCTCTTCTGTTCTGTTCTGTTCTGTTTTCTTCTCTTCTCTTCTCTTCTCTTCTCTTCTCTTCTCTTCTCCTCTCCGCTCTGCTCTTCCCTTCTCTCTCTTCTCTTCTCTCTCTCCCTCTCATTAGAATACAAACAAGCATCTAAAAAATACTAATAACATAAGATTAAATAAAAATGCAACAAAATAAGCAAAATACAAAGAGCCAAAAGAAAAAAGGAGGGAAAAGGCACAAGAAACACATAGACATGCAGAGACACAAGGTTGCACACACAGAAATCCCATAAAAAACACAAAGCCAGAAACCATACTTTAAACTCAAAACAACAATGACAAAAGAAACAAAGAAGAGGAACAAAAACAAACAAACAAACAAAAATGGTATGAGATAAAAAACATTCAAAAATGGCATTGAATTTGCTTTCATATTGGTCATCTAATATTGAGCATAGGACCTGGCCTTAAGGCCATAATTTCTCTTAACTCACAGGCTTAAGCCTATATTAATCTATCTTTACTAGATGATATATAGGTAGATGATGATAGACAGACAGGCAGGCAGGCAGGCAGGCAGTCAGGCAGAATCCATGAGATCATTTTGTTAGCTTCAGAGAAAATACTTGACAAAGTTCTATACTCCTCCATAAGTCCTAAAGAAATTAGTGAGAGATGCAAAGGATACACAATATTGAAAGCTACATAAAGGAAACCTGAGGAAATATTATACATAAATGGTAAAAAATCAAAAGCAATTTCTTAAGGATAGGGAATGAGACAAGGTCGGTCCAGTCCACTTTTATTCGAAGTAGTACTTCAAGTCTTAGTTGGAACAATGACACCAAAGATAGATATTATAAAAGGAATTCAAATAGGAAAAGAAGAAACCAAATTATCCCTACTTGTAGACAGTGTGATTATATGTTCGAAAAGCCCTACAGACACTACCAGAAAACTTTTAGATCTGATTAATTCTTTACATAAAATCACAGATATAAATCAACACAGAAAAATCAGTTATCATTACTAAGTATCCATGACAAATTTCTTGAGGGGAAAAAATATAAAAACTATCCCATTCACTACAATTTTGAACCACTGCAATGAAAAAATTTAAATGCTAAGAAATAAATCAGTGAAGCAGCTAGATGATAGAACAACCTTTCATGCTTCTGTACTGGCAGAACTGATATGTAAAATACATTACACCACCAAAACTAACCTACAAACAAAATGAAATTTCCATCAGAATTTCAAGTCTCATTCTCCAGAGATCCAGTGAAAAAATCAAAAGACTAATAAAGAAATGCAAAGGATCACATAGATAGCCAAAGCAATTCTAAGCAGAAAGAGCTCTCCTGGAAGTATCAAAACACTTGACCTCAAATTATACTACAGAGACATAGTAACAAAGACAATAGAACACTGGCATGCCCAAAACCAAGAACAAACAAATAAGCAAAACATGTAGACAAGTGCACCAAAAGAGAGGATCAAGACAAATTTATATATCTAGGGCCACATAGTATTTGACAAAGATGTCAGAGACATATACTGGGGGAAAAAAATAGTCTGCTATACATGGTGGTAGCCAAACTATATATTCACCTATAGAAGAAGAGAACTATATCCATATCTCTTGACCTGTACAAAACCAATCCAAAGTAGATCAGAGACCTAATTTAAAACCTAAAATGCTAAAATTGCTAGAGAAAAACAAACACAAAATACTTCAAGACATAGGCATATGTAAGAGTTTTCTAAATAGTACTTTCATAGCATAGAAAATAGACCCAAGCCTTGGAAAATGATATTGCATTTAATTAAGAAATTAATTTTTTGCTAGCAGAATGAACAGACAAGCTTCATTTTAGGGGGAAATTTTCACCAGTTATATTTGACATGAGGATTTAATATCTATGCTATATTAAGAAGTATTAAAGATAAACCATAAAGACCAAAACCACCAATTAACAATTTGCCTAATAAACTGAACACATATGCAAAAAAGAAACACAAGTACTCAAAAACATTTTCATAAATATTCAGTATCTTTATGAATCAAGAAAATGTTAATTTAAGATTCTATCTTAATCAGAATAACAACCATAAAACAAAAATAAATAACAATAAATGTTGGTGAAGACTTGGGAAAGGGGAGTCATCCTTACAACTGGTGCAACTATTGTAGAAATCTGTGTGGTGATTTAATTTTTATATATGTATATATGGTGGATATGAGTCTAGATATAGGTCATGAAACTAGAAAGGGATTCACAGAAAGAGAAGAGTATGCTGAGGATGGGAATGCAATCGAATACAAAGGACATGAAAACAGAAAGGTAGACGCATACAAGTGAGAGAGAGAGAGAAGACTGGGAAGACAATTGGGGGAGAACGATCAGCAAAATTAGCATAAAATTTCATGAAAAAAAACTCATTGCTTTATGTCTAAATAAAAGATAAACAAGAATATAGCCACGTTAAGTACAAAATAATTAATGGTTAAAGAGCATGCAAACTATACACATAAAGAAATAAAGTAATTTGAAAAAGAATGCCAGGGTGGGGAGGCGGGAGGGACTGGGAGGTGGGAGCATCAACATGGAGGTGGGGGGGTGACATGGGGGGGTTTCCGGAGGGGAAACCAACTTGGAAAGGGGATAACATTTGAAGTATAAATAAAGAAAATATACAATAAGAGAAAAGAAAAAAAAACAAAAAAGAAATAAATAGTTGCTTATCCATAGTCCTTCTTACTTTAATCAACAGTCAAAGTTTCTTGGAACTAATAGGACAATTGCAGTTCTTTGTGTCTAGACCTAGTAACCTAATGCATATGACTGTGTATTGGGAGTCATTTAAAAGGCTAGGGACATAGCTCAGTGGTAGGTCAGTAGCCTAGCTTAAGATAGGAAATGGAGCAGGGGATTTTTTTTTTTTTTTTTTTGGTTCTTTTTCCCGGAGGTGGGGACCCGAACAGGGCCTTAAGGCTTCCTAGGCTCTACCGCTGAGCTAAATCCCCAACCCTGGGATTGTTTTCTTTAATGATATGACACCTGGTACATCGACCACATTTCAGAGCAAGCCTCGTTCCTGGGGATACATAGGAGTAGGCCAATACAAACTGGAGTTAGTGGGAGTTAGTGGAGTTAGTATCCTCTAAATGACAGAGCGGGTGTGGAGGGAGAGTGTGAGAAAGAAACACAAACACATAAAGTTGGATGGGGAGGAAGGTTGTGCAAGATCTCTATAAGATTTGGGGAAGGAAGATGAATGATATCAAAATACATTGTATTAATAAAAATTGTATTAGATTAATAAAAATATTACTTTTTCAAAGGATCAGTTTAAAAAGTACCAAGATAGCAAGTACTTGATATTGAATCTGAATTTGTGGCTGTTATCAACTTCTTCGACAATGTGCCATTTTCTTATGAACCATTTACTTTACAACACTTTTTCATCGTGGAAGATTTAATAAGTTTGTGTGTTTTAGGGGTTGTAAGAAATGGCAAATTTTCTCACCTAAAGAAATATCATTTCTAGATATCTAGCCAATTTCACTCCTTTCCAAATCTCAATCACTTTTTCGGGTTCTCACTCTGTAATACACACCATGAAAAGAAATGGATCAGTGAACAAGTCTGAGAAGAGACGAATTAAATCATAAAACCAACACAATTTTTCTCTATGGACTTCAGTGATGTCATGATATTTTATAATACTAAAATAACTTACATCACCATTAGCTAGTATTAATTAATCACTTTCAAACAGATGGTTATGTAGGCTAAAAAAATTAGCACAAACTAAAGACAAGCTTTTAATTTTTAAAATTTGGAGCTTAAGAGAAATTCAATGTACTCATGTATAACTCATCCAGATGTTATCAGGTAATGGAACTCACGGATGATTCACACATCTGTAGGCTTCCAATTATATTTTAGCCTTTGATGTTCTCAGTATTACTTCATTTCATCTTACTTTGCTTTGCAGATATAAAATAATAGAGAAAAGGTGGCCAAGGTTGGAAGGGAAGCAAAGGGGAACAAAACCACAACTAAAACCATTGAATTTATATTTTCGGTCAGGGATTGTGCTTAACTGTAGTTATTTACACACAAGGGCTTCTTACACTCATCCCCTGTGGTCAAAGCATAATGTGTAGAGAAACTAGAGGCCCACAGAAGCTCCAAAACATGTCCCTTTAAAAGCACTAGCTCTCACTAAGTCTACCTGGACAGTCCCTACTTAGCCACTGCTATCCTAAGGAGAAAATGCAGTGGGCTTTCTTCAGCAAGATGGCTGTTCCGTTCCACCTGTTTCTTCCTGAAACAGGAATGAGGAACACAAAGAAAGGTTTTTTTTTTTAATTTTTGTTATTGCAAAATATTTATTATTTATTTGCCTTTTACCAAATAAAGGAGAGCCCCCTCCTCTTTAGAAATGCGTATGTGTAATAGACTATAAATATTAATTGGCTGCTAACGTGCTAGAAAACAATCCTGTTGGTCAATTTCCCAGAATGGCTGCAGCACGACAACTGATAATGCCACATTGCTGGGGACCTGTAATTCCCAAGGTTGTATCTCTTTGCTCTGAGAACCCTGTTTTCCAGGTGCATTCTGAGTTCCAGAACTTTATCTGTCACAGTTTACATACAACTTACATATTGTAATAAATTTAATTCAAATAATGCAGCAGTCTGTCTTGAAAGACTCGGGTAACCTTGGGGGCATCTTTTGCAGGTGGCGATTGTCTGCTTTTGACATTCTAGCTAGACACTGGTGTCTTGTATTATTTTCTAGAAAGAAACTTAGAAAACATTAGTCCAACCTCCTCATTTTATTCATAAGAATATTAAGACACGAAAAGACGGTTTGAATTTTCATACTCGTGTGATGAACTAGTAGAACTGAGGCAAAAACTCGTCTTCTGAACTCTAGACTCATACTATTTCCAGTATTATGACCCCACATATTTGGAATCAAAACAATTACTGAGGTAGAAAGATCTTTCCAACTAATAGTTCTAATTATAGGTAGGAGAGTCACAAAATTTTCTACTTATTCCCATGCCTATTCTTTAATTAAACAAGTGATAAAAGATGTGACTGATGTAATGAACATCAAAAAGGGAGAAATAAGGAAATAAACATGATGAGGTTATACGTTGGCTTGAAATCAATTCACTGGTCTTCATTATAGTTATACTTGGAGATTTTCCAAATGGGCTTGACTCCACATTATAATTCACACAGTAGTAGCTTCACAGGCTTTATGCATTAAAAATCGTGGACATAAAATTCCATCAAGAGTAGTTACTTCCTTATATGTATATAACATGGTCGTAGGCAATATGGTCTTTCCAAAACATCATCCCTGATGCCAAAACCCACATGATTTACTGTAAAAAGATCAGGTGCTTTCTGAGAATAGGAATCATTCCTGCATCATTTATTCATTCATTACAGTAATGTTTGAACTTCTATACGATGTAATCACTGTGTTATGACTAACATCAGCTAAGAGAAGCAGAGGTGAGAAGGGGGGGTAAGTGTATTCATGATACATTTTACATTTAAAAAAGATCTCCCCAAAACATAGTGGTTGAACACAACAAAGCAGTATGTGATAAGTTATTTCACTGCCAGAAAATTGGGTCAATTCAAGCTAGATTAAAAAATATATAAAAGTTCAGGCTTATTAGGGAGCTGCTCTCGGATAGGTGCGTTCACCGGCCCTAAGGAATGGAGATAGTGAAGAGGGAAGAGAAAGACAGAAAGACTGCGCCCAGATAGAAGGAAAGGGCACAGACTTCCCACCCACCCCTTCCCACCTCCCTGCCCTGAAATTCCGCTAGACTGGGGGTGGAGGGGGTTAGCATTAGCAGGACCAAGGACTTCTCCCACCTTGGAGCCCAACAAGGTCATCTTCTGCTCCATATGCAGCTGGAGCCATGAGTCTGTCCATGTGTACACTTTGGATGGTGGTTTAGTCCAAGGGTTTAGGGGGAGAAAAGGAGAAGAAACAAAACTGTTTGGATTATATAGCAAAGAGCCTCTGGGGGAAGGGCAGCCCAGAACCAGGGCTAGAAAGTTCAGGGTTAGGGCGACGGGAGTCCAGAAAGGGACTGAAGGATGCTGGGAGAACTTGTAAGCCAGGTCTGCTTTTGGTATGTGAAATATGTACCTCAGCTGCTTGCTCCAGATTTTAAATCCAACAGAATTACCTCAATGTTTCTGTTATGTGGACACTGAGGCAGGACCCACTGGGCTATCCCTAGCTCAAAGATCTCTTGTGTACTGAATCTGTACCGTCAGCCAGAGTTTCTATTTTATCTGAAAATTCAACTTCCTAGTCAGAGGAATGCTCTGCAGCCGAGCATATTCGCAGGCTTATCTACAACCACAAGCCATCCTACCAGCATAGTGGGATTCTCAAGCCTGCCTTGGGATAAGACTACTGAGAAAACACACAATATAAATACCATGGTCCTTTTTTCCCTCTCTTTTGTATTTATTTACATTTCAAATGTTATCCCTTTTTTCGGTCTCCTGTCCATAAAACACCTATCCCATTCCACCTCCCCCCTCTTTTATGAGGGTGTTCCCCCATCTATTCACCCACCCCTTCCTGCCTCTCTGCCATGACTTTCCCTTACACTAGGTGGGGAGGGACTGTCCAGCCTGGGCAGGACCAAGGGCTTCTCCTCCCATTGGTAACCAGCAAGAACATCCTCTGCTACACATGCAGTTGGAGCCATGGGTCTGTCCATGTGTACTCTCTGGATGAGGGTTTAGTTCCTGGGAGCTCTGGTTGGTTGGTATTGTTGTTGCTATGGGTTGCAACCCCTTCAGCTCCTTCAATCGTTTCTCAAACTCCTCCATTGGGGATAAATGGTTGGGTGCGAGCATTCGTCTCTGTATTTGTCGTGCACTGGCAGAGTCTCTCAGGAGACAGCTATGTCAGGCTCCTGTCAGCATGCACTTCTTGGCATCAGCATACTGTCTGGGTTTGGTGACTGTATATGGGCTGGTTCCCCAGATGGAGCAGTCTCTGAATGGTCTTTCCTTCGTCTCTGCA
Organism: Rattus rattus; assembly: GCF_011064425.1. NCBI lineage: Eukaryota > Metazoa > Chordata > Mammalia > Rodentia > Muridae > Rattus > Rattus rattus. Next base: position 96,993,338 of record NC_046157.1, on the reverse strand, counting down.
CCAAACATTGTCTCTTGTCTCCATATCTCCTCCTGTGAATATTTTTGTTCCCCCTTCTAAGAAGGACGGAAGAATCCACACTTTGGTGGTCTTTCTGCCTGAGCTTCATGTGGTCCGTGGATTGTATCCAAGCTTTTGGGCTAATATCCACATCAGTAAGTGCATACCATGTGTGCTTTTTTGTGATTGGTTTACCTCACTCAGGTAAACCATGGTCCTAGTTCTATCAATGGTCCTTTTATAACCTACTCTAAGAAGTCCCATCTGACCTGATTCACTCGCATCATCAAAAGCAGCTCAGTAAGTGTGAATGACATTCAGAAGTAGTCTGACTATCTTCCACCATGGACTTCCACTTTCTTATGTCAGTTTCTTTGTTATGCTTTAACAACTACTGACCAATGGCATATTCTGCAAAGACATTTGGAGGATAATCAGGGATAAATCTTAATGAGTACACAGGCTAAACTGAGAAGGATGTAGGATATCTATCTGTATTTAATTCAGATGAAGTAGAACCACCCACGGTTGCAGCCCTAAAGACCATAATACCTGTAGACCACAGATTTTCTCATAATATTTACAGATTACTCATTCTTTCATAATGCCTACAGATCATTCATTCTTCCATAATACCTACAGAACATTGATTCCCCTACTGTCTCACAGATGCTGAAAAGGAACTGTAAATTTTTTGTTTTGTTTTGTTTTGTTTTTCCAGCCAACCAACATAGATTTAAGGGGATTTTAGGGTATGGGACTCAAAACACAAACACAAGGAAGATCTTAACCTACAGCAAATTGTCATTCTAATCCCCTCAAATAAGGCATTACTGCTTTCACAAAAAGAAATGGCTCTTCTGGTTGATTTACATTTCCAATGAGCATCCCCAAATAGACTCTATTTAACTATTCCAATATACCTGTGTTTGCTGTAGGGAGCTTATACTTCCAAGGGCAAACAGGATACAAGCTCAGATCTTTCCCTTTTCAGACTCATCACCTGGGTATCTTACTTAGGGTTTTATTCCTATGAAGAGACACCATGACCAATGCAACTCTTATAAAGAAAACCTTTTAATTGGGGCTGCCTTACAGTTTGAAAGATTCAGTCCAGTATTATCATGGTAGAAAGCATGGCAGCCTGCAGGCAGAGATGATGCTGAAGGAGCAAGAGTTCTACATTTTGATTGAAAGGCAATCAGGAGAGACTGTCCTCGACAGGCAGCCAGGAGAAAGGTCTTTTCCATACTGGTCAGAACTTGAGCACTAGAATCCATGAAAGCCTGCCTACACAAGACCAAACTTCTTCTGACAAGGACACATCTTCTAATAGTGCCACTTTCCCTGGACCAAGCATATTGAAACCACCACACACTGATGGGCCTGGGTTAATAACTTCACAGAGAAGGGGTGTGGCTCAGATAAGTTTCTTTTTCTTTTTAACATGACTTCCTCAATAGTAGAGCATAGAATGTACTCTGTTTTGTAATGTGTGAATTTCAACTTGAGAGAACTTGAGGGAAATAGGATTCGTCATGCAACTAATCATGATTGAAACTAGGGTTTTACCAGATTCTTTAGGAACAGTTTGCAAAAGTGCCAACCCTGAATCATATACAGCAGGACACATTCTAGGAAATAGCTGAATAGGAAGGCAAAATATAAAGAAAAACTTGAATATGTACCATTTATTATGCTCTTTTATTTATAACATTCTATTATTAAAAGTGTATTTATTTTAAAAAATCTAAACATTAATGTGATCGCTTCTCTTTGGATAGGGGTATTGGAAGAAGTTTTATTTGAATTTGAAGAAACAGAGTGCTTGAGTTAAAAATTTTAAATTATAAAAATTGTGAGTTAAGTGTTAAAATTCTATTTTAGTCAAAGTAAGCAGTGTGCTTAAGGATATGTAATGCTAGAAATAAAATGGAAGTAACAGGTTATAGAATTCCTCCCACTAAAAGAATGGGTGGTGGCCGAGCAAGCTAACTCAGGAGTTAAATTGCTTACTGCCAGGCTTGTTCACCTGAGTTTGTTCCCCCAGAAACCACTGGGTGAAAGGTGTTGTTTGAATCCTATGAGCTGTCTTCTGACCTCCACAAAAGCACAGCTGCATGTGCAGGCATACGACTTTAATTGGAGACCGACTGAATAGGAAATAGGTGTGGGATAAAATTCCATGGCTGCTTCTATAGTGAAGAATGGTTGTAAGCATAAGAAGTGACAAGAGGGCAGAAGAAGAAAAGTATACACAATAGAGTTGGGAAAGTGAGAAAAAAATAAGTCTTAAAAATGACTCTGTTCAAGAAAGTTTTCATTTAATAGGATGCTCAGCTAGGGGCACTGAACAAATGCTTAAAAATGTCAACCTGGATTCAAGAATGAGATAACATGGGCAGCAGATATGCCCGGGGTGCCTAGAAATGATAAATCACCCACGCAAGTTGAAACTCAAGCAAGACTGAGAAAACGAGGGTAGAGCTGAAAATTTAGAAAGGCTTTTTGAGAAATAGAAGAGAACCTATCAGAAGAAGGTCAGTACTATGACTTCAAAGAGAGGGTGCAGACTTCATAGTTGGGTTGGGAGTGACTGAAGAGTTACACCGGTCACAAGAGTATCACAATTCATGACAAGTGACTTTCCCAGAGAAGTCAATAAAAGCGACATAAGGCTTATGTGTGAAGACAGTTTGACTTAGCTTGAGGGTTGATAAAATGTACTTTTTTTAAACTTACTAAGATCATGATGGAATCTCTTCGAATTTATTATCTACACTAAAAGTAGCTTATGAACAGGATCAAATGTTCTATCTAGATTCCTTAGTAGTCAATTATCAGTATATTTCTTGTCTTACTCAGTCATCTATCCATCCATGCTAACAAACATATTGCCAAAATATTATGAATATGAACTAGGAGTAATTTAATCTCTACCTTGAGAAAAATTTTAAACTGTTAATCTCAGTCCCACAGCACATAAAGATGCCACAGATGTGTTTACTACACCAAAATCATAGAACAAAAAAAAAAGATCAAAAGACAAGTTGAAATGTTCTCTTGCTTAGGGTTGGCCAACAGTGCCAACCAAGACAAAAAGCATTGACTCTTCTGTAATATAATGATGAGAGAAAAGTTCTTACCCTCATTATGTGACAAAGAATCATTGACAAACTCTAATAAGGAATGCATATAGAACTCGATTTTGAAAAAAAGGTTACAGGAAAAATAAAAACTAAGCCTTCAAAACCTGAGAGATCAAATAAATAATCTTTGTTCTTTTTTATCAAAAATGCTGCTTAATTTTTACCTATATACTGTCTACATGCAAAATATATAAGTATACAATATATTATATCATGTTACAATTTATTATTCATTAATATGTAATTGTGTTATATGATAACACAATTATTATATTTATTATACGATAAAATATAATGAATATATACTATATAATGAATATAATGAATAAATACTTTATATTTATATATATAAAGTTTATTTTAGAGGTTTTGACTTATTGGAGGTAAGACTAACAGGATCTTTTTACCTGTGTTCTTCACAGGAAGCTCAGTTAAATACATAAGGACCAAGTAACTGAAGCTTCAAAACCATACTACTTAGTCACTTTGCTAATGCATAAGCTGTAGATAGAGTCTATATTTAGTTCTTCTGAGAGCAGAACCGTGACAAGATTGCTAATATGCTGACTCACTAAGTGAAGCCAAGATTTTCAACAAAGCTGAATTGTTTGAGGCTGGGGTGATCTCCACACAAAGGAACTCTATTACACGGCAGAATCTGGGGACCACAGTAGATGTGCTTTGTTGAATAGTCACATCCACATGAGCAGATGCCAGAAATGCAAGTAGAAGAAACTGTGAACCCATCAGGAGCCACTTATAAACAAAGGAGTTGGCAGACAATCTTAATAACCTCAACTCAGATTAGTTAGATAAGATGTTGATAGGTCTAGAAAACAGAAAGGGCCCCTGGGGAAGAAGGCAGATCACCCAGGGTGCAGATATCCCTAGACCATAGGACAGACCCGACACCTCTGCATACCTCGGCCCCCAACCCAGGTCAAGGGAAAACTACAGATTGTTAGGGGAGGCGGGGGGAGGAGGATGGGAGGGAACACCCATAAAAGAAGGGGAGGGGGAGGGATTAGGGGGAGGTTGGCCCGGAAACCGGGAAAGGGAATAACAAACGAAATGTAAATAAAAAAAAAAAGAAAAGAAGAAAAAAAAAAAAAAAAACAAATGGAGTACAGAACTAAACAAAAAAAAAAAATCTATGGGCCTTAACAGACTCTAAAGTTTGCTTCCAGCTACTTTACTGTCTTCATTTTTTTCTCTCTCTCTCTTCAAAGTTGATCTAGCTCTTAATTCTCTCTTACTCACTCCAAGTGGCCCCTATAACTAACCTTATTAGCCAAAACTTTAAGTCTACTCAATAATGACCTTGGTTGTTTATCCACCAATAGGTACTGAAAGCAAAGGGATCACAGTTGTTAATTGGCTTGTATAGCATGTACATAGAAGTAACATCAAGTAGTGGTTGCTGCCCCCCCCAATAATATACTACTCAAGAAATAATATAGAGCACATATGCTAGGCACCCTAAGCTCCTGAACTGAAAAATTGTTTTCTGAATTATGTATTCGAGGCTACCCTATCCAAGTTCCTCTTGAACATTGCAAATATTTGAAATGAAATAATATTACAGATAAAAACAAATAACCCAATCAACAAAATGATAAAGAATATTTAAATTCAATGCTGTAATACAAAAAAAAACCCACAGAAATACCAAGCCATACATTAGTAAAATTAAAGATGAGAGATAAGTCAAATCAAATTTAGTCTTGGCTGAAAGTATATATTCTAATAACTTGGAAAATCTAAATGAAACAGTTGAGTTTCAAGATTTATATGACCTATTAAATTTAAACAAAGATGAGATGAACAATTTAAACATGTTTCTATCAAGCATTGAGACTGAAGCAGACTTAAAGCTCTCCCCAATTAAAATGACCAGGGCCAGGTGGATTCACTGGTAAATTTACACAGACCCTCAAGAAAATCTAACACTAATGCTTGGAAAATTATTATATTAATTACCTGGAGAAAGAGCATTATATTAATGTATAAGTGTTTCTATTATTATGATGAAACACTATGACTAAAAATCAAGTTGGGAAGAACAGGGATTTTGTTTTTTTTTGTTTGTTTGTTTTTTGGGTTTTTTTTTTTTTTGGTTTACATTTCACAATGCTGTTATGCTGTTCATTACTGAAGGAAGTCAGGATAGGAACTCAAACGGGGTAGCATCTTGGAGACAGGAGTTGATGCAGAAGCAATGGAGGTACGCTGCTGCTTACAGGCTCACTTCACACTGCTTGCTCAGCCTGCTTTCTTATAGAACCCAAGACTGCCAGCCCATTAATCACTGATTGAGAAAAGGCTTTGCATCTGGATCTCAGGGAGGCATTTCCTCAACTGAGGCTCCTTTGATTTCCTCTGAGTTCCTCTGATTTCCTCTGATGGCTCCAGTTTGTGTCAAGTTGATATGCAAAATGAAGCAGTACAATTATCAAAGTTGTTATGAAGCTACCTGACAAATATGCAACAATAACAAGAAAAATTACAAACCAATAACCCTGATGAACATTTTCATATTCTTCTTGAAACACTTGCCAGATGTTCTAGGTTGCTATAATAAGACACTAAGGAAAAACAACATGGAGAGAAAAGGTGTAAGGTTTTTTTGATACTTTTTGTTTATTTGTTTGTTTGGCCTACAGAATAAAGTCCATCACTGAAGAAAACCAAAGGCGAAACCCAAGACTGTGAGGAGCTGTCGAGAGCTGTCCTCACAGATGTGAGAGCTGTCCTCATACTCCATTACAAGATGCACCGGCATCCGGCAAACGCACCTAGTAAAAAAAGGGCAATACATGGCGCCTGGTAACTTCCCTACTCAAAGGGACACGTACGTTTTACGTGCGTCATCTGGCATATTAAGGGCGACCAGTCAGAGGTGACACGTCCTAGGCAAGGATAGTTTCCTATATAAGGGACGGTTATTCCTCACTCGGCGTCTCCGCATTGTAAGCTTATGCTCTCCCTCTCAAGACACATTAAAGCTTTTTCCACAGAAGAATCCTGTGTGTGCCGCGTCGTTCCTGCTGGCGAGACGTAGCGAGGGACACAAGACTGTAGATTAACAAAGAAACAAGAGAAGAACACTGCCTACTGGCTTGTTCTCCCTTCTTATAGAACCCAGGCCCACCTCTCCCCAGATATGTTGTTCCCCACAGTAGGCTGAGTCTTCCCACATGGATCACGAGTTGGAAACAATGCCCTACAGACCTGCATACAGAATAGTCTGATCAAGCTTAATTTCTCAGTTCTGGCTCTCTCTTCCCAAGAAACTATGTCATGTTGACAAAAAAATCAGAATTTCAACGAAAATAAAGAACACATGAAAAAGATCATTTATTGGGGGGGGATAAAAAAAAAAGAAAAAGATCATTTATTGTGACAATTTGTTTTTGCTCCAGAATGCAGGAGTGGTTCAGCATATATAAATCAATAAATGTTATAAATTATATAAATGTTCTCAAGGAGAGAAGTCTCTTGATCATTTTTAACAAAATATAACATATTTTTCCTTAAAAGGGCTGAAGAAACTTGGAATAAAAGGAACATATGTCAACATAACAGAGGCTATATGTTACAAGCCTGTAGCTATCATTGTGTTGAATGGAGAAACTAACCAACGCATTTACACTGATATCAAGAGCAAGGCAAGAGTAGGCATTCTTCTCTATTCTTATTCAATGTAGTTCTAGAAGGCTTACCAAGACTAGTAAGATAGGAGAAGCAAATACAAGAGATATAAAGAGGAAAGGAAGAACATATTTCTACTTCCAGATGATTTAATTTGATACATAAGAGGCCTCAAAGGCTCCACCAGAAAACCTTTAAAATTGGTAAACACTTCCAGCAAAGGAATAAGATATAAAATTAACACAAAAATCCATGGTCTTTGTATAAACCCATGGCAAGCTGCTGAGAAAGAAATTGGAGAAAGAAACCAATTGATAATAACTTCAAGATAATACCTTGAAATAACCATATCCAAGTTTATAAGAATCTGCAGTGGTGAAAATTCATACACTTCTATTAGTTTCAGTGTATCTGGTTTTATGTGGAGGTCTTTGATGCACTTGGACTTGACCTTTGTACAAGAAGATAAGAATGGGTCGATTTGCATTCTTGTACATGCTGACCTCCAGTTGAACCAGCACCATTTGTTGAAAATGCTATCTTTTTCCACTGGATAGTTTTAGCTCCTTCATAAAAGATCAAGTGACCATAGATGTGTGGGTCCATTTCTGAGTCATCAAACCTATTCCACTGATCTACCTGCCTGACTCTGTACTAATACCAGGAAGTTTTTGTTTGTTTGTTTGTTTGTTTGTTTGTTTGTTTGTTTGTTTTTTGGTTTTTTTTATCACGATTGCTCTGTCATACCGATTGAGGTCAGGGATGGTGATTCCCCCAGAAGTTCTATTATTGTTGAGAATAGTTTTCACTATTCTGCGTTTTCTGCTATTCCAAATGAATTTGCAAATTGCTCTTTCTAACTCTATGAAGAATTGAGTTGGAATTTTGACTGCTTTTGGCAAAATGGCCAGTTTTACTATATTAATCCTGCCAATCCGTGAGCATGGGAGATTGTTCCATTTTCTCAGATCTTCTTCGATTTCTTTCTTCAGAGACTTGAAGTTCCTCTCATAGAGATCTTTCACTTGCTTGGTTAGAGTCACACCAAAGTATTTTATGTTATTCGTGACTTTTGTGAAGGGTGTTGTTTCCCTAATTTCTTTGTCAGCCTGTTTACTCTTTGAGAAGAGAAAGGCTACTGATTTGTTTGAGTTAACTTTATATCCAGCTACTTTGCTGGAGTTGTTTATTGGGTTTAGGAATTCTCTGGTGGATTTTGGGATTGATTAAGTATACTATCATATCATCTGCAACTAGGAATATGTTGATTTTTTTCCTATCGAATTTGTAGCCCTTTGATCTCTTATTGTTGTCTAATTGCTCTGGCTAGGACTTCAAGTGTTGTACTGAATAAGTAGGGGATAGTGGGCAGCCTTGTCTAGTCCCTGATTTTAGTGGGATTGCTTTAAGTTCCTGGACATTTAATTTGATGTAGGCTATTGGTTTGCTGTATATTGCTTTTCCTATGTTTAGGTATGGGCCTTGAATTCCTGATCTTTCCAAGATTTTTATCATGAAGAGGTGTTTAATTTTGTCAAATGCTTTCTCAGTATCTAATGAAATGATCATGTGGTTTTTATCTTTGAGGGTTTTTTATATAGATTGTATTGATGGATTTCTGTATATTGAACTATTCTTGCATCCCCAGGATGAAGTCTACTTGTTCATGTTGAATGATCATTTTGATGTGTTCTTGGATTCGGTTTGCAACAATTTTGCTGAGTATTTTTGCATCAATATTTATCAGGGAAAATGGTCTGAAGTTCTTTTTCTCTGTAGGTTTTTTGTGTGGTTTAGGAATAAGTGTAATTGTCGCTTCAAAGAATAAATGGGGCAGTGTTCCTTCTGTTTCTATTTTGTGGAATAGTTTGAAGAGTATTGGTATTAGGTCTTCTTTGATGGTGGGATAGAATTCTACACTAAACCCATCTGGTTCTGGACTTTTTTGTTTGGGATACTTTTAATGACTGCTTCTTGAACAGAACACCAATGGCTTAAGCTCTAGGATCAAGAATCTATAAATGGGACTTCATAGAATTGTGAAAGTTCCGTAAGGCAAAGGACACTGTCAATAGGACAAAGTGGCATCCCAGATATTGGGAAAAGACCTTTACCAATCCTTCACCCAATAGAGGGCTAATATCTAATATATAAAAAGAACTCAAGAAGTTAGACTTCAGAGAACCAAATAATCCTAGTAAAAATGGGGAACAGAGCTAAACAAAGAATTCTCAAGTGAGGAAAATCAAATGATCGATAAACACCTAAAGAAAGGTTCAACATCCATAGTCATAAGGGAAATGCAAATCAAAATAACCCTGAGATTCTACCTCACACCAGTCAAAATGACTTAGATCAAAAACTCAGGTGACAACAGATGCTGGCAAGGATATGGAGAAAGAGAAACACTCCTCCTTTGTTGGTGGGATTGCAAACTGGTAAAACCACTCTGGAAATCAGTCTGGAGATTTTTCAGAAAATTAGTCATAGTACTACCCGAGGACCCAGCTATACCACTCCTTGGCACACACCCAAAAGATGCACTAGTATATAACAAGGACACATGCATCAATGTGTTCATAGCAGCCTTATTTATAATAGCCAGAAGCTGGAAAGAACCCAGGCATCCTTCCACAGAGGAATGAATACAGAAAATGTGGAGTACTACTCACCTATTAAAAACAATGACTACGTGAATTTCTTTGGCAAATAGATGGGACTAGAAAATATCATCCTAATGATTTAACTTAGTAACAAAAGAACACACATAGTATGCACTCACTGATAAGTGGATATTAACCCAAAAATTAGGAATACCCAAGAAACAATTCACAGACTGTATGAAGTTCAAGAAGAAGGAAGACCAAAATGTGGATGTTTCAGTCCTTCTTAGAAAGGAGAACAAAATATTTATGGGTGGAAATACAAGGACAAAGTGTGGAGCAGGGACTGAAGAAAAGGTCACCTAGAGAGTGCCCCACCTGGGAATCCATCCGATATGCAGCCACCAAACACAATCACTATTGCTGATGCTAAGAAGTGCTTACTGACAGGAGCCTAATATGGATGTCTCCTGAGAGGCTTTGCCAGAGCCTTACTGATACAGATCAGGATTCTTACAGCTAACCATCGGACTGACCCTAATGGAGGAGTTAGAGAAAGGACTGAAGGAGCTGAAGAGGTTTGCAATGCCATAGGAATAACAATAGTATCAACCAACCAGAACCCCCAGAGTTCCCAGAGACTAAGCCACCAACCAATGACTACCCATGGAAGGACCCATGGCTCCAGCCACATATATAGCAGGGGATGGCATTGTCTAGTATCAATAGGAAGAGAAGCCCTGGGTCCTGTAAAGGCTCATTTCACCAATTTAGGGGAATACCAGGGTATTCAGGTGGGAGTGGGTGGGTGGGTGGGAGCAGGAGTATCTTTATAAAAGCAGGACAATGGGGGATGGGAGGGAGGAAACTCATATTCATGAGTCAACGGGGTTAATATTATAAAAATGGCCTCCCTACCAAAAGCAACCTAGGTTCATTGAAATCCTGATCAAAATTCCAGTGACAATCTTCACAGAAATAGGAAAAAAATCTTAAAATACATGTAGAAATATGTAAGTCCCCAGACAAAGCAATTCTGAATAAGAAGAATACTGCTAGATTTGTAGAATAAATGATTTAAGTTATGATACAGAGCCATAGTGATAAAAAATCATGTAAGTCCTACAGAAACAGACACATAAATCAGTGAGATAGAATGCTAGCATGAATCTTCAACAAATACTTCTGGGGAAACTGGATACCTACATGGAAAAAAAGAAAACTAGATCCTTGTCCCTCATCTTGCACAAAATTCAACTCCAAATCAATGGATAAACTCAATAAAAGACTTGAACCTCTCAAACTGCTGAAGAAAAAGTAGGGAATATACTTTTCAACATGTAGGCATAAGTAAGAGCTTTATGAGTAGGAAAACCAGTTCTATTTGCAGAGTTGTTTTGCAGAATAGTTAAATAGGTTGCGTTCAACATATGAGAAATATTCATCACTACAGTCTTAGAGAATTTAATTCTCCATCTCTTCTCTCTTTGCTGTGCCTAAGAATAATCATTTCTATAGTCTGTTGATTCTGTTCTGATCGTTGGCCAAAATTTTCTTGCCAATTCAAGACTTCTTGGCATAGGCTTCCTCATCTGAAGAAAAGATTCTGAGAATTAGAAATGGATTCCGAGTAAATTTCGAAAAACACTTTTGAATTCAGGAGTGACCCAGACACTGGATCAGCAAGCCACATATCATCAGGAGGCATACAGATAGCTTAGATACAGTAATCTTACAATTAATGAAAACCCCCTCCCTTCATTCCCATTTCCTATCTTTTCTTTGTATATAATTATGGGGGAGCCCTTTCAATTAATCAGTAATACTTTATGTTTTGCTATATTAAAAAGACACTACTGCATTTTCTAATGATCAATCTACCTGCCATTGTCAGAGAACAATCAGAGAAGGAGAGAAAGGATTTATAGTAATGAACCAAGGCGCACAAAATATGCATTTCCCTTTCTCCAGTTTCCCTTCCCTTTAAAATAAATATAAGTAACAACAAATGTGGTGTCTTAAGCCAGGTTAAAGATGCGTTTCAATAGCATTCAGTCCAGTCCCATCACTGTGCATCCATCCCCACAATTATTTCATCTTTTTTTTTTTTTGGTTCTTTTTTTTGGAGCTGGGGATCGAACCCAGGGCCTTGTGCTTCCTAGGCAAGCGCTCTACCACTGAGCTAAATCCCCAACCCCTACAATTATTTCATCTTACAAAGTTCCATCTCTGTATATATTAAACAATAATTTCAATTCATTTACATTTTCTTAATGGCCAACATGTGTCAGGCAGTCAATACTTTTAGCACATATCATCTACTTATCATGTAAAATATCTGGAGGGAAGTTGAAATGTAGGTATGCCCCTAAGGAGTTAACATGTTAAGACAGAGAAGTTGACAAAGGCATGTTATCACAAGGAATCTCTCAGAGTAGACACCAGACAGTTAGGCAGATATTACATTTAGGTAAACTTCAAAGGGGAATAGCTGATATTTTTATTTCAAATTGCTCACTAGACATAAAAACTGTACAGCTCAAATTCACGAGAATTATTGGTCAAGCAATGAGTTCTTTCAAATACAAGGAATGGTGCCATTTTAATTGCACTTCTTAGAATAGTATCCTTGATGTAAACGGTGATTTGTCTCATGAATTGTCTATGATAATTTAAGAGCAAATGAATCAGATATTTCCAGTTTCTAAAAATTTCAAAACATGCTGCCTGTTATAATTTGGATCTTGAATACATACAGATTTGCAGGTGTTTGATTATCGGCCTGTGGGGTTGTACTTTGGGGAAATGGTTGAAATCTTGGGAAGTGCCCAGCTCACTAAGGCTCACTCTGAAAGAAGATTGGGAAGCATTCTTTCTCTCTTGTACTTTTTGCTTCTAGCTATTGAAGTCAGTGATTTTTTTCCCAGCACAGGCTCATCCTATGATATGCTCATTAAAATAATGGGCTTAGTTGGTCCTGAATGTTTGCTACATACTAAAACAATGGTGGCTAACACACATCCTATCCCTGCTGGCTACTATGATCACAGAGGATTCCTGTGTTCCCAGTCCTATGCATATGCCACAAACCATTCTATTTTGTATTTCTTTCCTATCACATGTCAAACAACATTTCAATTAGTCAAAGTCCAGCCAATAGTTTACACTGCAGTTTGCCCTTGTCAATAATCTGTGCACATCTCAGAAAATGCCTCATCACTCAAATTTCTTTTACTGTTTTCATTTCAAGAGCTTTCCTTGCAAATCCAAAGTCTAACATTTGTTTTTTAATAAATGGGAACATGGTTTGTGTTTTTATTTGTTTGTTTGTTTGTTTGCTTGCTTGCTTGCTTGCTTGTTTTAAGGTCATCTTCTTGTTCCATGGCATCAATCCAAAATAGACAGACAGATAGATTCCAAGTCAGGTCTCTGGGTTTTCTTTGGTTGTGGTCATTTATTTCATCTGCATGGATCTTCCTGTAAGCAATTTGCCACCATGATGATTGAGAAGTGCACTTTGCACTGCTATGCTTTAAAATGGTAATATGGAGAAAGAGAGATAATTCTCTTGCAAAATGTATTCTTCAAACTTTATGTTTGCTTTCCAGTGATATGAACCATAAAATCATGCTTGCTAGCCCAAACTGCTTTTATGGAAATCTTGGTTTGGAATACCAAAAAATGAATCTTTGATAACCTCCTTTGGAGTCCAAACATTAGGGCTATAGCTATCATGCGTGTATAAAACTATCTAGAATTTGGGATGATAGCACCAATGGAAAAGCATATTTCTCATGGAAAATGACATACTTGCTGATTTAAATGACTGTTCAGGCTTCATGAAATTCTTCAAAAAATGATCCTTTTAAAAGAATATTGTTCGGCACCACTGTTTCTACAGAAGTTCCAAATCTGTATGGAAATAGAAAACACTGCCCACATTGCAAACCCAGTGATTTACAAACTTGCTTTTCCTTGGCTTCATCAAAAGCTTTGCAATTGACTACTTTAGACCGTTTAATAACGTTTATTTTAAGTCTTTACCCTCTGGCCTAAAATAACATTATAATTGTGCATGTCTGAGTCCCCAACACTATTAACAAGAGCATGTGTCATTAAAACAGGATTAACTTGAAACTCTTAACTTGAAGAAACAGTAGCACTACTAAAGAGCAAAGAGAAAGATCATCTGGGACTGGATCTTCTCCCCATTGCTCCCTCTCTGTTTCCCCTGGTCCAGCTTTCAGAAACTCTGTTTACTGCTGTTAAACCAGGCTTTGTCCAAGACAAACAAACATAAGTATATAAGGTGAACATGGAGGACGCAACACAGAAGGAGACAAGGATGTAGCTCAGGTAAAGAGTGCTTGCCTGCTACACAAAAGGGGCCTGAATTCCATCCTGCCACCAAAAATAAATAAATGAGTAAACAAGATTTTTAAATAGAGATAGCATAAAATAATATTCAGCCCAATATCTTGTATTATAGATGAAAAATGACAACTAAAATGTTTAGTTATAGATGGGTGCTTCAAAACCAAACCCTAGTTTGTCAATTAACTGTCTATTGTTTTTTCCTAGAAGTGGTTTACATGAGTAATCCATTTTCCTACATCTCCAGAGGTGGGAAGTTTTCTAAAATACAGTGGGAACTAGATAATCTGTGCCTCACCAGATGCAGGGTGTGAACTGTATTTTCTTCCTATAAAAAAACAACTTGAGCTATCTTTTACTCATCTATTATCTGTACAACATTAAGGCTCCCTCAACAGGCAGATATATCAAAGGAATGCATAGATCTCATTCTGTCAAATTCAATAATACATTAATTGAAAGCTTAATGAATTTTTGTAATAACTCACTATTTTTCTTCAATGATCTTTCAAATCAGAGATGAAGCAAAATCTCTTACTGTACACAAAAAGAAAATGAAGCAATTTTAAAACATGATGGATCTTTAGTAAGATTTGCAGATAAAATAAAGTTTTTTTAATGTATGTAGTTGAGGGAGCTCTCACAGGGATACTTAAAGACATCACACTTAAAGAAAAGCTTGAAGCAATATAGCCATAAAAATTAAGAGTTCTTTTACCTTAGTGCAGACCAGAATCTGTGTTTCAAAATGCTTTGTTTATGGCCAATGATGTTAGAATGATCTAAATATTACAATGTTTTTCTAATGGCAGAGTCATAATATTCAAGGAGTCATCAAAAGACTCAATTTCTATTCCTTTACCTGTTTATCTGTACTGCAAAGAGGATTACTCAGTTAAAGAACAGCACTGCCAATGAAAGCAAGACAGTAAGTGGTAACAAAAAGAAAGGAATGAAGACTTTATTATTATGTCTCATATTCCCAGAATTAACCTGAAGTTTTCAGCATTTGCTTAGGTTCTAGGCACAAGCATGCTATATGACTGACAAATCATTTCTCTGGGTCACACATAAACTTCTAATTACGGTTCCACTTCATTTTAGTGTTTGTGCATTCCAGTCATTGTGTAAAGCACTTAACACGCATCAGCTCTAATCCTAACAAGCCGACATAATGGTTAATCATTATTCATTACTGGGGTGCAGTTAAGGGATTGTAGGATTGAGGGGGGGGCCTAAGCAGGTACCAAAGGACTCATGACTGTTCCCCCACTTGCAGAATTAGAATCTGAACTTCCTCATGTCTGAACCATGCATTGTTCATCGTTTCCTTCTCAGATCCTTTAGCAGACACAGCCTGGAGGAACTGACCCACACATGCATAGATGTATTTCAATGATAATGTTAGTCCCCAAGGAGACCACAGACGGAGTGTGTAACCCCCTCAGGGACACAGTGATTTTTGACACATTGTGCCTCCAGCAATCTTTTGTCAGTGGCTGATTTTTTTTTTATCAAGAACTTCCATTTTAAGTGACACCTAAACCCACCAATGAATACGCATGTAACAAATGTGTCCTATGTGAAAGGAACTGCTTGCAGGTAATACTGCCAGTCGAAATAAAGTGTGCATATGGTCCATACCCATTTTTTACTCATCTGAAATTCAAATCAAATAGACCATCCCGGTTCCTTATTTCCTTTGTTTTTGCTAAATCTGGCAGCACTTCAAGCTAATCCATGTTGTTTTCAGTTATCTCCCCTTGTTGTCGAAATGACCTATAAAGGCATGGAAAGGAAGCTAGCCATTCAACAAATAAGTAGAAGCCTGCACTGTGCCTTTCAATAAAGACATCCAAATTCCCCTCAGAAATAAACTCAACTGTAGTCCTGTCTGCCCAGAAACCCATGCAGTCTACATAATCTCTGAGAAGTGAGTCGCTTTGGTGTGGTGATTCGTTCTTCCCTTTACTCACTCATTGTAGAGTCAAAGACTCAGCAAGAAGAACTGGCATGCTCAGAAAGAGTCACAAAGGAGAATGTGTTGAGAGAGCCACATACAACAAAAGAGTAAGGAGCCCAGGGAGAATGTGCAAGTTCTCCAAGGCAAACCACTTTGGGAAACTGGCCATTACCATCACCTTACCTGTGATAGGGGGAGCCATTAATGGACTCCAAGGAAGGTTTTGTTTTAGCAAAAGCCAAAAGACCCCAAAGATGGTGTCTCAGTTAGAGTTTCCATTACTGTGAAGAAATACTATGGTCAAGGCAACTCTTATAAAGAACAACATTGAATTAGGGTTGGCTGACAGGTTCAGAGGTTCTGTCCGTTATCATCAAGGCAGGAGCATGACCGCATCCAGGTAGGCATGGTGTTGGAGGAGCTGAGAGTTCTATATCTCCATCCCAAAAAAGCCAGAGGCAGACTTTCTTCCAGCTAGCTAGGAGGAGGGTCTCAAGGCCCTCTCCTACAGTGTCACACCAACAAGGACTTCCTCTAACAAGGCCACACCTAATAGTACCACTCCCTGGGCCAAACATATTCAAACCACCACAAAAGGTAAAGAATGCATCCAAGATCACACAATTCTCTAATAATAGAAACACGGGAAACAGAACCTTTCTTCTTCCAAGTACCTGAGCAAACTTCAGCAAACTTCATGCTAAAACAAAGCTTGCTTTGCTATAGAATTCTGCTTCTATCTCCAAATGCAGGGCCCAAAAGTGAATTGAGGACTGGATATGAAGGTGACAAAGAAACATACTTATGCATGTACTTTTTTTTCACATGGCACTTTTGTGTTCTGTTAGCATTATATATGTGGGTACACAACATGGACTCCATTCTAGCATCTTTCTTTCTTTAAAGTTCTCGATCAAATCCTCCATCAAAGCAAATCAGGCAGAAATAAAGTCTACCAAGTTTTAATGATCAGTATCAAAAGAAAACAATATAAAAGAAGGTGGAATGGGTTTCTTCCTTTCCCTGGACAAGGTATATTTTCTTGATAGAAACCCCATATGCTAAAACAATGAAATAAACAGAAACAATAGGGGATGTGGAAAAGCAAGCTCAGTCCTCCATGTAGGATAGAAAACATTCAGACTCCATGACCCCTTCCCGGAAATCCATTTTTTAGTATAGTAGAGCAGAGTATAGTATAGTATCATATCGTATCATATTGTATAGAATAGCATAGCATAGATGAGTATAATATAGTACAGTAAAGTACAGTATAGTATAATTTTATGTGTGTGTTTGTGTATGTGAGTCTGTGTGTGTACATGTATATATAATTTGCTAATATCTGCAAGCACTGGCATGTCATGATTTAAGTATGGAGGCCAGAGACACTTGATTCTTTCCTTCCACCATAGACTCTAGTCAGAGAGTTCAGGTTTCGATCTGCTGAGCCATCTCCCCAGCACCCAACTCTTACTTTTCTTAGCTTGTGACCTTGTGTAACATAGATCACTCTTTCCTCAAACTTATTCTACAGTGTTTTCTGACCCATCTACAGAGTTGGCACCCTACAGATGAGGAAAAAACATTGACCAAATGAAAGAGTATGAATACTGGAAGGACGAAACGGTTTTAAACCACGAGAGGCTCCTTAAGTGCTAAATACATGCAAAGATCTGTTACACATCAGACAAGTTGCAGATGCGCAGATCAACTTCCCCTGGAAAGAGCATCATTTGTCTTGTACAGCAGAACTCCAGGGACAGCATGATGTGGTATTTGTTAATTAGCACTTGTCCAAGTCTTCCTAACTAAATTGTATCAAATCCGCTTCTCAACATAAAAGCTGACCAAGTCTTCTGCAGGAACATAATCAGACTGCTGATATGGTAACAGTAAGCACCATTTTCTAAAGGAATTAAATAAATTTAATTTTGTCAAGTATATGCCATCTGTTATGACGATATGTCTGTAATTGAAAATAAAAGGCAAGCCTTTGGATACGATGATTTCCATTTTTTTCTTGTATCTCATGCATATTATTCAACTCATTTTAACAGTTAGAATTCAGTTAAGATTCAGTACTGATATCTGTTTTTAATGGTTAGTTGATTCGTGCCTGTTTTGCTCCCATCCTTTCTAGGATAATTTTATGATACAGTATTGCTCCTCTCTTTGTGATTGGAATCTTAATCATGAGTAGGAATGTTAGTTTAACATAGTTTAGTTCTTATATATTGTAATTTTTTCCTACAGGTATGTCACAGCTCTCCTGAAGTTTAATATCTGAAAAATGGCCATAAACATGAATGGAAATAAACAACAGAAAAACCATTCTCAAATTCTCTACAATTACATTGAATTTGAAAGAAGTCCCCTTGTTGTTGGAGACCCTACATAGGGAGGTCACAAAACCTGGAAATGTTGAGCTGGCACTGTCAGAGGCTTCACTGTTGCTGGTCAGCTTTCATAGTGCAAGAAAGTGATATGCACACTACTTTAGGGGACAAGTAATCCTCAACTGTGTCTAGCTGTAAAGTGCTAGTCGCTCAAATAAGGACTCGCATGGGAAAACATCCCCACTCGTCTCAAACACCGTGGGCATAATTTCTGATTTAGATTTAAATCCCTGTCTACAAAATAAAATCCATACCTGTCACCATGGGGCAAGCCTTTATTACTACACAGGTCATAGACCCTATGGGAGAATATACCACTATTATTGTAGTACGTGGACATAGCACTAAATGGGATCCTGATGGAGTATTTATATACACATAAATTAATTCATTTTCTGGTATTCATCAGAGAAACTATTATTTGCAGTAGATGGTGCTTATCACAGAGAGTCGCAGCAAGCTAAGGTCCAAAGAATAAGATATTGTGGAGTATTCAGTTCTAAGTGAAACATCTCTACTGTATTCGAAAGGTTCATGGATTGTTTTATAAATGAGAGGATAGAAGAACAGTAAGAGCCAGCGGTCTTAAGAGAGCACAAGCAAGCAATGTGTAAGCATTGCAGGACATACATGTAAACTGACAGTAGTTGTAGCAGCAAGCACAACAAGGTTCAAACAAAGGGCAACCTCAGGCCAGATCAAATTCCAGCATGAAGAAGGGCAGTATACATACAGTCCAACCCTTATCTAGAGGAAGTATTACTCATTGATAGATACTGGGAAAGAGAGTCAATTTTAAGAGTCTTGCCATTAGTAGGTCAACCACACTCCAAAAGAAGGTCACACCCTCATCAATGGAGGAACAGCACAAATTGGATCCGATGCTTAAAAAGTAAATAAATGGGCGTAAAAACAATGGATGGGACAGAACAGGAGATGAACCTGGGAAGACTGGAAGAAAGGTCAAAAATTAGAATAAAGAATTCTCAATGGGCGTAATTTTTTAATACCCAGGAAAGGAGTCTTCGAAGGAAGCTATAAGAAAATTGCCTTTGTGGTTTTCCAGCAAAAAGCTGCTGTCCCTATGGTAATCACATAGTATAGTCATTACGGAAGCTGAGACTTTGGACTCAGACCAATAATAGCTATTCCTCAGCCACAGATGCTCCCCACCAGCTCAGATTTCTTACTATAGTGCTCATCCGACAATCCCCATGGCTACTGCCATGCTGCCTATTCATGCTTGTGGGAGTTCTAGCTCTTCTGGGCCCACGT